>NC_051236.1:1030000-1102500 GCF_015220715.1 Pygocentrus nattereri | reverse complement strand
TGTCTCCATTTTGCCTTGATGACAGGCTGCATTCCAGTTTCAGTGGAGATGATCTGTTCTGTTTGTCTGGAGACGTTAACGTGGTCATTTTCACAAATTTGAATATCAATTGAGAAATTGTGCTGAATGTTGAATATTTCTTCGTTGTACTTTCAGCTTTTCTTTGTTTTAAGTTTTCTAACATATTTTGTTTGTTTCTAGGTTTCAATAATAAAAAAAATCTACAGTTTTATCTTCAAATGTTATTGTGTGGTCTTGTTTTAAGAATTTGGCATTTTAAGAAATAAAGTTTTACAAAAAAAAACAATTTGAAATCACTTGAATTATTCAGGTTTACTTTTAAGTATTCAACCAGGTGTCATCATTACACAGATGCCTGAAGAAGATGCCTTGTTTTTATTTCAGCTTCCAATCTTCTGTTCAGGAGACTTTTTCCACTTACAGAAACAGGCCAGTGATTAGGACCAATCACAGATAGGAGAAGGTCTCAGAACAAACAGGCCAGTGACTGGGATCAATCACAGATAGGAGAAGGTCTCAGAACAAACAGGCCAGTGACTGGGATCAATCACAGATAGGAGAAGGTCTCAGAACAAACAGGCCAGTGACTGGGATCAATCACAGATAGGAGAAGGTCTCAGAACAAACAGGCCAGTGACTGGGACCAATCACAGATAGGAGAAGGTCTCAGAACAAACAGGCCAGTGACTGGGAGTTCTGTTTAGTAAACAGCAAACACTGAACTGCACTGAACAAATTCAAAAAGTCCTTTTGTTTAAAGTATGCTGGAATTTATAACTTGATTTTTTTAAAATTGAGAATCAAGAAAATTAGCATGTGGAATCAACTCTTAGAACCTACAGCCCCATTTACAAAAACAGTTGGGATGCTGTGGCAAATGTAAAAAAAAACAAAAGCCATATTTTAAAAGGAAAATACTACAAAGACAAGATATGAAATTGTTGACACTATTGAAATTTAGTTTTTTTGAAAAATATATGACCATTTTGAATTTGATGGCAACAACACGTTCCAAAAAGGTTGGGAAGGGGGTTTACCACCGTGTCCGTCTCTTCTTTCAAACACATTCTGTAAGCGTTTGGAAACTGAAGAGCCACTGCTGTAGTTTTGAAAGTGAAATGTCTTCCCATTTTTGTTTGATACAGGATTTCAGCTGCTTAACAGTTTGGAGGCTCATTTGTCATATTTTTCATTTAATAATGAAATTTAATGTACCAAATGTGTTCAGTGTTGATTGCAGGCCAATTTACATTATGGTTTAAATGACCTGGACATCATTGCATTTTGTTTTAATTTACATTTTGTTCAACTTTTTTACAAATGGGGTTATATTCCCATCGCTTGGAATCGGAACTGGAGTCGATTCCAGAATTTCTGAAGAAAAGACAAAATGACTTGAGGAACTGGAATTCAGACTGGAGTTACAGATGGTTGGTTAGTGTAGTGGGTAACACCTCTGCCTTCTACACTGTGGACTAGGGCTCAATCCCCACCTGGGCAAACAGGTAGGGTACACTATACCAATAAGAGTCCTTGGGCAAGACTCCTAACACCGCCTTGGCCTACCTGTGTAAAAATGATCAAACTGTAAGTCGCTCTGGAGAAGAGCGTCAGCCAAATGCCATAAATGTAAATGTACAGATGGTTTGAAGGGTCAACAGAGAAAAATGCATGAATGAAATTAAATCAAATTAGTGGTGTTATTAATTCACATTATTAATGGCTTAACATTGACACTACTGCTCGTCATTAAACAGGTACAAGCAAGGACTAATGTGAATAGAAAACATGACTGATGGAACTGTCTGCATGTAAAAGGAGCTGCTGAAGGTCCTGATGATAGTCGGGAATCAGTATAAAAACAAAGCGAGTGGACAAGGTACTTACATCTGAATTGTTGTTGTTGGGTTAGACAGGGTTAGACTTTACACTACTTGCTGGGTCCTGGTGATGTGATGTCGTACTTGTGTTGTGTGATTGAGCAGAAAGTCTAATGGAAAAGTGTGAAGGAAGGGCTTACGTAACTCACAGCACAGATTTAGGTTTCCTGAGGGTTTATTTCTGTTATATGTGGGTTGAAATAATAATCTTCAATACTTGATGACCCATTAGATGCTTTCTACACCCAAGTGATTTGATTGTCATGCATGCACTTATGTGGGTGAATACTGGACATCTCTGAATTACTCTCAATTTGGTGCCAAGTATATACACAGTTTACTCCAAGTATTTTTACAGTAATTGAAATCAGGCCAAATGAACTGTATCTGAACATCGTGTTATTTTGAGTAAAGAATTCCATGATGTAGTTGCATCTTCTGACATCTTCAAAGCCAGTCTGTGCTCAGCTAGACCTTCTATGTTGTTATCATCTTCACCATCTCTTACGTAAGCACCAGTTTGTGCCTTACAAAACAGAGGAGGAGAAAAAAGCAGTTTGAGCCACTTTATGTTGTTCAGGAGAATCAATGCTACTCGTTAGTTTTGACTCTAGCAGCAGGAGTATCAGGTCTGAAAGCAGAAGCAGGGTCTCATTTTAGAACCACTTCATTTTGTTCTTATACATTTCAGAAAACTGCTCTTATTACTGTACTATGCTTATACACCGGTCAGGCATAGCATTCTGACCACCTCCTTGTTTCTACACTCACTGTCCACTTTATCAGCTCCACTGACCGTATAGTTCCACTCTGTAGTTCTACAGTTACAGACTGTAGTCCGTCTGTTTCTCTGATACTCTGTTACCCTGTTCTTCAGTGGTCAGGACCCCCATGGACCCTCACAGAGCAGGTACTCTTTGGGTGGTGGGTCATTTTCAGCACTGCAGTAACACTGACGTGGTGGTGGTGTGTTAGTGTGTGTTGTGCTGGTACGAGTGGATCAGACACAGCAGTGCTGCTGGAAAACTTGTATATGGACTTTTTTCTGTAACATCCTGATTTGCCTTGAACGTGTCTTTTTGTGCCTGCCTTTTGTTTCCTTGTTTTCCTGTATTATGAGTTTTTGTTTACATCCACCATGTGCCTCTATGTTGGTTTCCAGCTCTGCCCTTTTGTCACACCCCTCACCTCTCTTGTGTTTCGACCCGGTCCAGTAATCACTCCCAGGTGTTTTTCAGGTGTGGGTGTATATATATATATATATATATACACACACGCAAACACACCCCTTGTTTGAGTCTTGAAAACCAGCTCATACTTGGATCCTACTTCATCTCCTGCTCACCCACTGTTACAATTTCTGTAATTCTCTTTTTTCTGGTTTATCTGCAAAATCTCTTAAAAAAAATTCAGTTCAAAACTGCCAGAGTTTTTACTTATAGTTCACCTTTTGCTCCTATCACTCCTGTTTATCCTTACTGGATAACCGATCATGCTCATATTGATTTTAAATCCTAACAAAAACATAATGTGGTCAATGGAACAGCTCTGGTTTACCTCTGGGACCTCATAAGACTGCGTTGTATGTTCTCTCTTGGATCTTTTCTCTCAGTCGACAGCAGCCTTCCTACACACTGAATTCTATCCCAGGTGTTTCAGCTCCATAGATGCCGGTCATTTAATAGAATGCTGATGAGATCGACACTCGCGCAGTGTCCGAACACCCTCTGGTAATCAGAGGGTCTCATGTTGGTTGGCTAATCCAGTGTAGGCCGGCTGATAACCTCACCAGTGCTGGAGCTCTATTTAGATAAAAACACCAAAAGACAGAAGTTCGCTGACTGCGGGTCAAGCAGGATAACAACAATGACCTTTCCCTGAACTCATATTCAAGCAACTATTTTTTTTTAATGAACGTCATAATTGAATTCTTAATGGACAAAAACAACTGCAGCCGTCCTCACACTGTGATGCTGCTGAAATGTTTTCCTGCACCTTTTTACTGGTGTTGGGGTGCATTAAGGGTATTGTGCCATTTGTGTTCATTAAAGAACCAGCGGTAGTCATGCACGTGTATAAATCATCATCAAAAGACGGACAGGGACACAACAAGGGGTTGATTCGGTTCAAGACTGACCATGAGTGTCTCATGAGTGTATTAAAAAAGCAGCACAGCGTGTCGCTTCTCGGAGCTAATCAGAAAGGCCCCATCCAAGCTGTGTCTAATCGCTCAAAGAAAACATGATCTTGGTCTTATAACCCAGGAAGAGGCAAAAACCTCTGCATCAGGCAAAATAACCCCTGTAGAAGGTTTAAGCCTGGGGTCAGTTTCCAGCTACAGGGCTGGAGGATAGTGCTTGGATTACTATATTTGCTCAAAGGATCCATTTTCATGATATGTGATGCTGTTCTCATTGTTCTATATTTACCTTTCATAACAAACATTTGGTAATAACCTTTAAAAGGTCTTCTTACCGGAGATCACGTGAGTTGCTCTTGTTCCTTGCGGTTCATATTCAGCTATTGGATTTCTGTTGCTGCGCCACAGGGATCAGGTCACTCCAACTGTGCTACCCAGAGGTACAGAATGCAGGTATGGCTGAAATGCCTTCGCCCTTATATGAGGTCTATAAATCTGCATAGTTTTCTATAGTCAGAATGTTTCCATATGCTTAAAATGGGCCTTGTTGCTTATAGAATCTCTTTAAATGTTTATCCAATAAATATGACAGATGGCAGTGCCATGTTCATATATTTCACATAGGGTATACTAACATCCATCTAACACATCACCAGGACCGCAATTCATGCCTTTCCTCCATTGACACTAAGGTGACGTTTTTTCTGAGGGTGTACCAGGAGGCCACTTAGAGTCCCAGCAGTTATTTCTTCACAGTTTCTTCACAAAACCCCAGGCAGCGATGGAGTCAGGCTGAAACACAGACATTCTGAGCAGCAACATTTCAGACTGTAAGTACCCCATGGATTTTATGTAGTGGTCATGAATGGCTTATAACCTGAATATGTTTAGTTTGGACTAGAGCTGTTACGGGACAGCAGGGAGGCGGACCCGAGCGCAAAGAGGAAAACCTGTAAGAAAGGCTGTTTATTGGTGCAATGGAGTGTGAATTTGGCATGTTGGGATTGACGTGACCTAGAGCCAGACTCGAGACGCGGTCCGTGGGGTTACCACAGCACCACTGGGAAGCACAGGCATTAATGGGGAAAACACTAAGGAAGGAAATAAAAAGGCAGGAAAAACAGCAAACAAAGGAAATGCAGCGTGCTCAAACAAAGGGAAGGTAGACTTCGTTTCACTTGTTTGCTCCAATAAGAGCAAACACCTTCTGCGTGGCTTGGAGTCATATGTAGCCTTGGTTTTTTTTGTTTTTTTTGAGTAATTTTGGGGCACCTGCGCTCTTGTTTTTTCCCCCTAGCCCACTTTTCTTTGCTTTTTGTTTTTCTTTTTGTTTAAAAGCCTGCATACTGTACCAGTCACCCCTCTACAGATGTGTGACAAAGGGCTGCTGTTTGCCAGCCTTAAGTAGAGGAGTCCACAGGTGCGTCAGATCTGGCCTGATCAGCCCGAGGGCTTCTGGTAATTGGAGCTCCCTGAAGTTATGGCATTTCACCCCATCTCCCTCTCTTGGTGGCCAGCAGCGCAGGCTGGGCACCTTACTGCTGTCGCCCTGTGTTGGTGACCGACGGAACAGGCTGGACCCTTACAAAAGCCTTCATTGAAAATCATGAAATCACATGCATGTAAACACATTGGTGCCAACTATGTTCACAATGTTTAGTTTAATAAAGACTAAACAGAGGCAAAAATTAAATAAAAATGATTTCTACTTTCTACTGAACAGGCTCAAATTCAGAGTTCAACACACTACTGTGCGAAAGTTTTAGGCATCTAAGCAAATTTTCAAACAACTGACCTCAGCAGTGAGTTTCACAGTGTACATTAGAATAAAGTCATATTCATAATTCAAATAAACAAGTAGTAACAAGAATTTCTCGGGTCCATATTTTTCCTTGGACACCTATTTCACATATTGCAGCTCATACCTTTTGCAACGAGGAGCGATGAGGAGGTGGACGCATATGCGGAGAAAAGCAAGAATTCTTCGGGGCAAACCCAGGGTCATGGTCAATACAGTCCAGATTCAGGTAGCCGATACAAAGAGCAGGAGAAACAGACATGACAACAATGAACACAGAACTCCAAACAGGCCAGAAATAAACAAACACTCTTCAAACAATAAATGCACTACAAACACAAGCCTTACATCAAACCAACACAGACCAGGGCAAACACGGGGCTTATATACACGAGGGCTAACAAGGGATCACAAGATACAGGTGGAAACACAGGTGGGAACAATCAGGGGCAGAGCCACTAAACAAGGGGGCTGGACTAAAAACCAAAACAAAGAAAACACGTGGACTTGACCAAAACACAACACATACACATGGACAGGACTGGGAGGGGCCAATCGTGACACCTTTTAGCTTGAAAACAGCACATTTGTGCAGAAATACGATGATACTAAACAGAAAAGATATAAATGCAATAATAGAGTTTTATTTCATTAAATGATGTGTATATATGGGTAGAGTCCAAATAAGCTCGCGTTTAATGGGGTTTTTTGGGTGACACTCTGTTCTAGCTGTGCTTTGTCCAGAGACCCTCTGGAGGTGCAGTGCGGAGCTTTTCGTCAGGTGTGCTGTAGCCTTCATTGTAAAATTTCTTCATTTAACAGATTAAGAGACTCTGACCACAATGTAAGAAATCTGCAGGCATATCATGGTTCTATGAGTAGGGATAACATTAGAGATTAGCTAATTTGCATATCAAAGTCTTAATTTACTAATGGAATGTTTGCAAGTTTTGACTCATCACTGTTTGAGATCTGACCTGACCTGACCAGACAGATTGGAGCTGAACCCTGAACCTGACCTGAATGCATACACCTGCATCGACAGATATGGAATGCCATAGACACATCTTTACACAGCCTTTCTTTGGTACTAAGCTTTTAAAATTAACTAGACAATTCTACACACTTGTCTGAAAGCTGCAGAGCCCCTACAGTCACATAGCGGCCTCCATATATTAATTGATTGCCACGAGATACTAAACAATAATTATCATGTCACCTTTCCTCCCTTTAGACCTCCACTTGAGTAAAAGTACTAAAGTATTTCCCTTCAAATGTACTTAAGTATAAAGTAAAAGTACTAAAGTATTTCCCTTCAAATGTACTTAAGTATAAAGTAAAAGTACTAAAAGAGTAATTCTGGCTCTGATGTCCTGTTATCATTTTTATAACCAGACTGGCTTCATGAACTCATTTCAGGTGAAAGTCCTCCAGCGTCTCTCTTGGTAAACCAGTCTTTTAATAGAACGTCATTAATTAGTGACGCTGACGTCACTATGATGATCAGAAGCACAAAACACTGAAGGTAAACAGTTTCCATCAGGGAGAACCGAGTGGCTCTGAAATCACTTTTTACACACAAGCAAAGTTTCAGTTTCAGATTTATTTACAACTTAGTTCCAAGTTTAAGTTGAATAAAAACTGGTTTTAAACTCAGGATCACAGATGAGCTCCTTTACTATGTTGATCTGTAGGCGTCTGTTCATAAACATAAACCAGCCCAAACTCATTTACTATAAAATGAAATGGTGTTTGTAGAAATTCAGAAAAAAGCCGCGTCAGTCTCGACTGCATATGTGGACATATTTCTATATTGAGCTCTATTTACACAAAGTTAGGTTAGTTCATCATTTATGTTGAACAGACTCTCCCAAAGTTTTACGCTGCTGCGCTGACGTTGAACCGCGTGCTGCACTGGGTCGGTATGACCAACAGGTCAAAACCAGCTCTAAACAAAGTGACCGCTGGGCCCTGATTGGTGCTCTGGCTTTGCGCTTCTTTCGTTTTGACATGTTACGTTTTCATACACACAGAAACCAAAAGGAACCACAGATTTCTCAAAATGTAGGAGGAAAAAGTCGGATATTAGACTCTGAAATGTAGTGGAGTGAAAGGAAAAAGTCACCCAAAAATGGAAAAGCTTCAGTAAAGTACAGATACACAAAAAAAACTACTTAAGTACAGTAACGAGGTACAGTTACTTTGTTACTGTCCACCACTGAGTGACTTGACTAGAGTGAAGGAGCACTCAGCCACTGACTGATGGTTTCTGGCTTGTACACTTTCAGAAACAAACGTACTGTACAGGTACATTTTTGTTTATCATCATGTTTTTACCTTTTCATTACCGAATGTTTCAAAACAGAGCAATAAAAGAAAAGCCTGGAGACGAGACAGGGTGTGTGGGGAAAATATCATTTCAATGAGTTATGGTATAATTATATTCCCTAATTGAAGGTAGTGTAGATGTACCCTTGAGGGTCCCACCCCAGTGACAAGAGGGGGACTACCGCGATGACAGTTCAGTACTTATTTCCTGAATGTGCAGCTGCTGTGGAACAGCTGCATCCACTGCTAATTGATGTGTTTGCCACCAGTTTTTTGTGCATTAATGTGAAATCGGAACATGATCCAAGCAATAAAAATGCATGTTGATGTAAGGCGTAATCTAAAAGAGTTTTATAACACCTTACGCTTCATGTCTGGATTGTTACGATATATATATATAACTTTATTGATCCCGAAGGGAAATTCAATGTTTGAGTGCCAAACCATGTAATTGGACATAAACTTTCATGTTGCTGATGTCGGAACAAAGCCTCATATCTCCAAAATGGTAACTTTACAGGAGAAGGAGAGAACCTACTTTACTTCTAATGTAAGTCAATGGAACCAGACTTTTTGGGTCATTTTGGGCCGTTTCTTTCAGTCCATTCATCATGAAAATTACACACGCTGTAAAGGCCAACGGGCTTTTTCAAATTATCATAAAAACCGAAAAATGTCAGAAATGGAGATATGAGGTTTTGTTTCTGCGACAGCGATATGCTATGCAGATAAATAGAAAATAGAAAT
Organism: Pygocentrus nattereri; assembly: GCF_015220715.1. Lineage (NCBI taxonomy): Eukaryota > Metazoa > Chordata > Actinopteri > Characiformes > Serrasalmidae > Pygocentrus > Pygocentrus nattereri. Next base: position 1,093,586 of record NC_051236.1, on the reverse strand, counting down.
AAATCTAGATATAAGTTAAAGTACAGTGAAATAAAATATTTCACAATACATTTATTTTTATTTACACATTTACATGGCATATGAGACAGATTCAGTGAGGTAAACTAAAAGCGCAGATCATAGACTCACTAACTCTGAGCTGCATCGGTACTACAGTGTAAAGTGCGCAGTGAAAGTGTCATTACAGTAGTAGCTATGATATATTGTGCAGTGTGTATTAATTAAGAGGAGATACAGTGATTAAAGTTAAAAGATTAAAAAAAGAAAAAATATTAAAAGTTATATATTCAATTAAATCCCCCCCCCTCCCCAGAACCATATGTTCAAGAACCATCTAGGAACCTTTATTAGAGTGTGGCCAAGCTCTGGGACATCCAATAGAAGCTGACAAGAAGAGAAAAAAGACACAGAAAATGAACTGCTGGGAAATGATGGAAAGAAAAAAGAAAGCAGTAACAACGAGGTAACGAAAATTGCTTAGAGCTGCTAATGAGTGCTTCACAGTTGGGCGAGATGTATTACACTCTTAAAAATAAAGGTTCCTTAATGGTTTTTGGCTTGGATGCATGGTTGTATAAAAACTGATTAGGTCTAGACCAATTTCCGACCCTTATGGAACCATCCATATAAAGGCTCATTAGAGAAACAAAACTAGTTCTTCAGTGACATTGGTGAGGTGAACTAAGACTGTTATTAGAGCTTGGTCTTCAGTTTGGGCCAAAAATGTCAAAACTTGGTGAAAAACAAAGAAAAAAATCACATCTGTGATATTTCTCATTGCTACTAGTGCCTTATGTTCCTATGTTCCTAAGTGCAATACAGATTTCTATGCAACTCTTATTTTATTTTATTTTATTTTATTATTATCCTTATTTTCCTGTAATAGTTTAGAGATTTAGCTTTAATTTTTATTATTTTTAATGTTGATAATGTTTACACTGTTTCCCGTTTCTATTACTGAGTGCCTTACTCCTGTTACTCTGCTGCTGCTGTAATACTGTGAATTTCCCTGCTGTGGGACTAATAAAGGATCATCTTATCTTATCTTATCTTATCTTATCTTATCTTATCTTATCTTATCTGATTCTAGTAGTATCTTTCATGCTAAACAAAAGGCAATTCACGTTAACTTTGTTGGGAAGCTTGTAAAAGACATTTTATTTAACAGATATCAATATCATTTTTTTCCCTGTATCAGTTTTACAGTGAGTCAGTGACACAGAGCTGCTGCTGCTGCTGTTTTCCATTCCTAACAACTACCTGAGACAAGGTTAGACCATGCCTTTTATTCAGTCAGTGATATATCTAGAACTTCCAGAAGGCATAGAGTGACATTTTATCTCCTGATCTCAGCCCCATTGTAAATCAAAATGTCATTTGTTGATTCCACTGTCAATTCCTAATTATGCTGGAAGTTAATCTAATGTGTAAGGCCTTCTGTTCAGCTCCTGAAGTCCTAACCAATGAGAGCGGTCACTATGCTTTATCTACTTACATATCATAGTGAAAAAACATCCTGATTGGGCAGTTTTATGTTTCAGTTTCAATTAGTTAACTCCCTTTTTCCAACCAAAACTTCAAATAACAATGAGCTGAAATAGCAGTACTAACAGCATTAAAATACAACAAGCAAGATGACTTTACTGAATAAAGATTATAGAATTATACATCTTCTTCACAGAAATCATTAGGCCTTCTCTGAAGTTGTGTGAAGGCTCTGAGAGTTTCCTCCTGCTTTTTCGCACCTTTATTTTTAAGAGTTTATGCTGTGGTGTTCATAAAACTAAATATTTATAGCTGCACATTGCATAACCAATCACTGAGTTCACCTGAGGGTGAACGAAAGGTCATAGAATTTATTGATAAAGGCCCAAACAAATCATGCCTCCTCCCATCGAGGGATCAGATAAGAAAATAAGGCAGATGAGATAGAAGATGTGCGAAGGTTTATCTGGATCTTTCTCCTACAGCAGTCACCAAGAGATTAAAAATCTCTACAAAAACAACATCATGAACTGAACTGACTGCACTGTTAGAAATGAAGGTTCTGTTCAGGTACATTTTTCGTTCATCAAGGTACAAACAGTGTAAATGTTCCCTCAAAGCTCCAGCAGTGGCTTTAAGGCCCAATTTTGAACCTTAAATCAGTTCCTCCAGGTGAAAAGTTCATATCTGTACTTTTTCCCAACTGAATGTTTTAAAACAGAACAGTAGAATAAAAGCCTGGAGGCGAGGCGGCGTGTGTTCAGTTATGTTACCTGACCAAAGGTCTTGAGATGCGCCCTTGAGGGTCCCACCCCAGGGACAGGAGGGGAACTGCCCCAGGGACAGTGTCATACCTTTTTTGGAGAGTGTGAGGAGACAGAATTAGACCGAAAATGCTCTAAAATAAGGGATTAAAATAACAGTGGAGAACATGGTCAAGGTCTAAACATGTCATAGCACAATAATGGAGCAGCTGGGATAAAACAGGAAGAATACATTTAAACGTAATCCCACAATTGTGCACATTTTAGTACATATAGCACATATTGGGCATATTACATATAAAATATAATTAGTGGCATAACTTGCACTTTTTTAAAAATATGTAATTGTGCATTAAAATAGAGGATGTGTTTATTTACTTTCACCTAGAAAAGAAACAAAACATGCCGTTTGTCCAGGTGTGTTCAAATTTTGCATATAACTATAATTATTGCCGTACTTAATCTAATTAAAGCACATCTAGATTTTCTGATCATGTTGTTATAACACCTGACTCAGAGTGCAAAATAGCCATCCATCCATTTTCTAAGCCGCTTCTCCGTCAGGGTCATGGGGGGACGCTGGAGCCTATCCCAGCGGTCTTCGGACAGAAGGCAGGATACACCCTGGACAGGTTGCCAGTCCATCACAGGGGAGACAGACAGACACAGCCAGTCACTCACACCCAGGGGCAGTTTAGCACGTCCAATTGGCCTGACTGCATGTCTTTGGACTGTGGGAGGAAACCGGAGAACCCGGAGGAACCCCACGCAGACACAGGGAGAACATGCGAACTCCACACATGGCTGGGGAATTGAACCCAGGCCCTCTTCGCTGTGAGGCGACAGCGCTACCCACCACGCCACCGTGCCGCCCGCAAAATATGCATTAAAGAGCAAATGTATTACATTTTTCCCTATTTTATTTTGTCCATTGAAGTCTGCTTACAATGTTTATATGGTTGCTATCTACCAAATGATAATTTAAGTATCAGAGGGGTGTGTAAAGTTTTCTGCTAATTACAAAAATAATGCTAAAAGGGAAACAAGTTCCCTGAACAGCAGCAGGTCCACAGAAAGTGTTCCGTTGATATAATCCATACATGCAACCTTACATGGAAATGAACTAATATAAAAGACCTGTGACTGAAAAATGATACATATCCCACACATTCACCCTGCTGACGTTAGCACTGTAATACGGATCTTTATAACTACCCTTCATTGATTGACTGCTGAGGTTAATACTGCTTATTGTATGTCGTTATAATCATCATACTGTTTTTAAATCAATTATAAAACACAGTCACGGTGTATCTGTGGTGCTGCATGGAGTCAGATGTTGTAATGCAAATGCACAAAGAGTTAAATGTAATAAGAGATCAAGCCAAAACTCCCAAATCCAAAAGGTCTAGTCACCAAAGTCCACAAAAGCCAGGGAGGTCATATCATTTTCTGATGTGGTGGTGGTGTGTTAGTGCGTGTTGTGCTGGTGTGAGTGGATCAGATATAGCAGTGCTGCTGGAGTTTTTAAACACTGTGTCCACTCACTGTCCACTCTATTATACACTTCTACCTTGTCGGTCCATCTTATAGATGCATCACCTTGAAAGTGTTCGCTTCATAGAGACAAAGAGGAGGGCCACAAAACTGCGTTAGACGGTACAGGCAACACAATCAACGGTAAAAGTGTGTCCTCTAGTGGCTCATTGCCAGGACTGAGTTCACATGATGGGCTGTGTTATTGTGATGCAGTCGCAGCTTGTGTGCCAGGTTCTCTCACACGTGAGTGTTTTTGTCCCTATAGAGAAGCTGATAACTGCACCATTGTTTCTTTTACATTGGCTATAATATGGTTATTAGATCACTTTTTAAGTAGGAGATTACAAAACTACATTAGGGTGCGTTTAAGAGGTGCTGACTGTTTCCTGCTGTTAGAACAGTTCATTGTCTACTGTTTAAATCTTTGAATTAATTACTAATTGGGGCAAATTACTAATTTGGGGGCAGTCGTGGGCTGGAGGTTAGGGATCTGGCCCTGTGACCGGAAGGTTGCCGGTTCGATCCCCAGAGCCGACAGTCCATGACTGAGGTGTCCTTGAGCAAGACACCTAATCCCCAACTGCTCCCCGGGTGCTGTGAATAGGGCTGCCCACCGCTCCGGGCAAGTGTGCTCACTGCCCCCTAGTGTGTGTGTTCACTAGTGTGTATGTGGTGTTTCACTTCACGGATGGGTTAAATGCGGAGGTGAAATTTCCCCGTTTGTGGGATCAAAAAAGTATCACTTACTTCCTTAATTAAAGATAATTTGTAAGCCCCCCTTCTATCCTGTACTTCGATGACCAGTATCCCTACTGGACCCCCACAGAGCAGGTACTATTTGGATGGTGGTCATTCTCAGCACTGCAGTAATGCTGACGTGGTGGTGGTGTTTTTAGTGTGTGTTGTGCTGGTCTGAGTGGATCAGACAGCAGTGCTGCTGGAGTTTTTAAACACCTCAGTGTCGCTGCTGGACTGAGAATAGTCCACCAACCAAAGATATCCAGCCAACAGCGTCCTGTGGGCAGCATCCTGTGACCACTGATGAAGGACTAGAGGATGACCAACACAAACTGTGCAGCAGCAGATGAGCTGTCGTCTCTGACTTTACATCTACAAGGTGGACCGACAAGGTAGGAGTGTCTGATAGAGTGGACAGTGAGTGGACAGTGTTTAAAAACTCCAGCAGCACTGCTGTGTCTGATCCACTCTTTCCTGCACAACACACACTAACACACCACCACCATGTCAGTGTTACTGCAGTGCTGAGAATGACTCACCACCCAAATAATACCTGGTGGGGGTCCTGACCACTGAAGAACAGGGTAACAGAGTATCAGAGAAACAGACGGACTACAGTCTGTAACTGTAGAACTACAGAGTGCAGCTATACAGTAAGTGGAGCTGATAAAGTGGACAGTGAGCGCAGAAATGAGGAGGTGGTCAGAATATTACGCCTGACCGGTGTATGAATAGCACTTAATGTGGTCAGACACATGAACCTACACTGATGGTTTTGGGCTGACTTTCAGAGGTGTTAAAGAGCAGGAACGTGATTTGGTTCAGCCGGGCAATCACTAGACACGACCAGGTCACGTGCCATGCTGCAGTTCATAAATCTGGTCAATAGGTGTCTGTAGAGTCCTTTTCAGTTGTGGTAATGACATGGATAGAACTGTGGGGGGCACTGCAGTATCATGGTTACTGTACAGCAGCACTGAGAGGCTGAAAGCACTCAAATGCACCAGTTAACAACATAATGCAATAATGGAAGACATGCAGGAGCGAGAGCACTGCTGAAGGATGATCAAGCGGGTTTGGCTTCAGTGGATGGGAAGATTAAGGGCCTGAAAGGTTTTAACATATGTACTTCACAGGTTTGCTGGGTTGAGCATCAGAGAACTGCTCGAGTCTTTAAAACACAGCATGCATTTATTTGTGGCATAGGCCAATTTTATGCTCTTCCATGATAAAAGTATATCATAAAGTAGGAAGAAAGTAAGAGCATGTAGACTTGGCTGACAGTCCTTCTGAAGGACATGGTTACGGGGAAGATAAGGGGCCATCATTACTGATTACATTAGTATTTAAGGTATCGACCAATTATTTTGATGATTAACCTTTTTAATGGCCAGGAAAGGCCAGCAGGTCCAAGTGTCCATTCCTTTCCCCTAAAACTGAAAAACAGTTTGCATTGTGGCAACTGAACACGCTTTAGGATGTAATGAGCCTGGGAATTTTATTATTTTTTAAAAAAAAGGCCAAACTAAAAAGACAGACCTAAAGGGGAAGTCCACCAGTTTTCCAAAACGTCTGCATGACTCAATGATTAAGATGTAAACAAAGTCATTCAGAGTGGTTTGGTATGAAATTGTCCGTTCTAGAGAAACTTTTAGCTCACAGTGGTGGTGTAGTAACTAGACATCTAAAGGGTTTAATACCTCCAATAGTATAGAAAGCTATTATATGAAATGGTTATGAATATATTTCCTGATGTCTGGGACATCGTTTCACGATAGTTTAGAGAAGGTTTAGACATAAAACGCATCGTTAAAATCATTCATTCATCCATTCATTCATGGCGGGGAGATGCATGCAAGACGTTATAAGGCAAATAAAATATACATTTTAACCATTTATGTACACACACACACACACACACACACACAAACACACACATTTTCTAAGCCGCTTATCCTCCTGGGTTGCGAGGGACCATTTATGTAGAAATATGTAAAATGGGTGGACTTTCTGTAGAATGTCTGTCTGTCTGCCCTGCGATGGACTGGCGACCTGTCCAGGGTGTATCCTGCCTTCTGCCCGATGACTGCTGGGATAGGCTCCAGCACCCCCCCGCAACCCTGAGGGAGAAGCGGCTTAGAAGATGGATGGATGGATGGATGGATGGATGGATGGATGGGTGGACTTCACCATTTGCTGAACGATAGAAAGGATGCCCACCTTTACAGATTCAAAAATAAATAAATGGAAAAAATATCAACGAAGAAGCCTCTAAAAGACTTAAGCAGGCTATATTTGTTTACTGTAAGAGTGGAGAATTTAGAATAGGCATAATCACTGTACCGACTTATTGGTGCCAGTTCCCTGAGAAGTCAAAGCTTTGTATAAATTGAGTAATTAAATTGAATCGAGTGCTATATGACACCTGATTTGGTCCCCTGGCATGCGGAGGAGCACTGTGTGAAGAGTAAAGTTAAGTAAACTCCGATCTCCTTTCAGAAGACAGGCTGCTGAATGTGCTCGAGAAAAGGCTGCTTTCCTTCCAAGCTGCTTCCCTGTATACGAACTGGGGAGGCAGCAGCAGCTTCTATGCTTTGATATTATGCCCTCGCAGTGAGGACAAAATGTGGGATAAAACGAGTGTCTGTGCATTTGTTGTGCTTGGCATTGGCGTGCGATTAATCAGTTTAGCGCAGATGCTTCCCAAGGACGCTGATGAGCTGCTATGACACTGCAGGCATGATGTGGCAGCGCTGAACAAGCGTGTCTTGCATTTGTCTTTGTAATCTTCATCATCAGAGATAATAAGCAGGCAGGAATGGTGTTAATTACCTTCCCAGCATGCTACACAACAGCAGGCCATTATGGTGAGGAAGATATCCAACTTGGTGCATATATTAAAAAATGTCATTTCTGCTGCTCCTGTGCGTTGGGAAGGTTACTTTCTCAGTGGTCTTTGTTACTTGTTACTCCCTGTCTGCTTCAAGTGTAATCGGTATCATATGCATTTAACATATGCCCGGAATTTAAGGTGGGACTGCATTTAAGGTGGCACTGAATTTAAGGTGGATTTGCATGTAAGCTAGAACTTAATTTAGGGTGGCAGTGAGTCTGACATGTCAGTAAATTTAAGGTGGCAGTGAATTTAAATGTGGCACTGCATTTAAGGTAGTACTGAATTTCAGGTGGAACTGTATTTAAAGTCACACTGAAGTTAAAGTGGCACTGATTTAAGGTAGAATTGCTGAATAAGCTAGCACTGAATTTAGTGGCCTTTTACCATTGAAACTGTTTTAACACAATTAAATGTTTTTTTTCCAGCCAAATAAAGTTTCTCAAACATTCCCTTTCTAGTTTACAATATTATCCAATGTTAGTACTTACAGTATTAAAGTATCTCTTGGCAACAGGAAGAAAATAATTTATTATTGAAATCAATTTCAAAATGTACCAACATGTGCCTGATTAGCATATGGTACCTAAGCCAGCCTGTTTTGAGTGAATTGTGTTTGTGACGTCACAGAAAACAACATATTTACAAGATAAATTTCCATGCATCAGTCTTAGAGGTAAAAAAACATCCTGTTTTATTGTAAGACTTAAAGAGAGGTTGGAAAATGTTCAGGTAAAAGTGAAATAAGACTAGTTTTTAAAATAAAATCCAAGATAAACGTGTAAGAAATGTGCAAGCTTCCACTCTTATGCTCAACCGAAAGTTGAAAGAGCCCGTATCTTACATTTCTACATGTCATCTCTAACGTTTATGTGGGTTTATGCACCAAAAACAGTCATAATTAATTTTCACATGGCCATTTTCCAGCTGGTTATCTTAATTAATTAGCTGTTTATCTCAATTAAATAAATAATACTATTCACAGAGGCTGTTGAAATGTGTGCCATTGAAATTATGTATGTTAATTGGCTCTGGTCTGATTGGCTGCCTTCATTAAAAAAAAAAAAACGTCCGGGCTGAAACACTCCTTATAACTTCATGAAAAAAATTTGCAGCTTAGCTTCCATATATGGACCGAACTTGACATTTCGAAGAGTTAGCAATGTTTGCACAGTATATAAAATTCTTTAAAAAAAAAATTTAATTGGAAAATTTCATGACATGGGCCCTTTAATATGACTATTAATATTTTGTGCATTTGCATGAATGTAATAACACGACAAAGCTGGTTCTAGGGACTGAATAAAAATGAACCGACGGCTGACGTTTTCCATTTAGGGTTCAGGACCGGGCCGGTTCAACGACAGTTGGTTTCAGTTTGCTTCTTGGCCGCTGCTGTTTTGATCGTGGCCACTGATAGAATCAGCCTGTGGCGAGTGCCAGTTTAGGGACCTGATTCAGAGGGCAGAACAGACCTGCTGTTGAAAGGGAAATGGCTTTAAACACTGGCACTTGGTCCTGGGCTACAGACAGAGCCACCTCTGTGTTCATTTAGCCTGCTGGGTTCAGTCAGAGGAAAAAAAACCTGGTCCACTGCAGAAGGTTGGATGAATGTCTTTGGAATACCTAATAAAGCTGATTTTACGTTAGCAGTATTTACATGTTTATGATGTGTCCCCACAGAATAAATTATAGCACAGCACATTATTTGTGTTGTTGTTGAGGGATGTTTGTTTACTTTACAGATCCATTTAATGGAAAATGGCATTTTGATCATTGTATATTCGTTGTTAATTCATTATTCTTTATTCATATTGCTCTTATTGTCTCCGCGGTGTCGACCAGAGGAGGATGGCTTCCCCTTTTGAGTCTTGGTTCCTCTCAAGGTTTCTTCCTCTTGCTCTGAGGGAGTGTTTCTCACAACTGTCCCCCTTGGCTGTTCACTGGGGCTTAGACACAGATTTCTGTAAAGCTTCTTTGTGACGACGTCTGTTGTAAAATGTTCTATATAAATAAATATTGGATTGGATTGAATTAAATAGGTTCACTGGTGGTTTTGGATACTAAATAAAGTGACTGTATTTGTGTTGTGACCCCTGGTTCCCATCACCACCACTGTGAAGAAATCTGAGTCTGTAAGTTTCTTTGCAATTTCACATAAAAACCTTGCCGTAAAATCAAATATAATCATCCTGGAGTAAATGTTCTCATCTTAATCTAATCATAGTTAAAGGATAATGTCATCATTTAAAAAATATATACATAAAATATAAAAATGATTAAATGGTTAAATGTAAACAAAGTCATTCAGAGTGGTTCGGTGTGAATCACTCTGCTCTAGATAAACTTTAAAGTCATCATTGTTCACAGTGGTGGTGACAGGAACCATACATCTGAGTTTAATGCCTTTAAAGACCCCTTACAGAAAGTTACTACATTAATTGGTTATGGATATGCCTGATATCTGAGACACTGTTTCATGATAGTTTTGGGAAGATTTTGATTTTTAAAATCCATTAATGTTGGCGAGATCCATTAATACAGGACAGGAAAACAGGTGCCCAAAGACAGTCTTTACATGAACAACAATAAATATAAAAACTCACAAAACACACCTGGCTTTTAATTGAGTGCCCCCTCGGGACAAGTTCAACCACTATGGAGCCTCCTGAGTGTCCATTCACCCTCCTGCTGGACGGAAAGCCTCGCCTGCATACCCCACTCACCCTGTCAGTGTCTATTCATAGACATTCTTCACCTGCCTCACACTACACTGATTTCCTTACATATTTATACAGCGCTGTGGGAAAGTTTCAGGTGTCTGAGTGAATGTTTAACCCGTTTCCCTCAGCAGTGAGTTTATCACAATATACATTAGAATAAAGTCGTATTCATAATTCAAATAAACAGAAAAACAATAAACAGTAACAAGAATTTCTCGGGTCCATATTTTTCCTGGACACCTTCACAGCCGCCACAGAGACTCGTTAATATCATCAATTACATCATGAGCTCAATTTACTGAGCACTGATTGGTCAAAGCAGGAGCTGCTTTATAACTACATATAATACTGGGCTTCCTCGAGGAGCTAAGTTTACAGCTAAGTTCTTCACATGAAAACATTCTGAATGACTTTGATTACTTCTTAAAAAAATGTCAAACTGTCTCACAGAAGGTTTAACCCTTTACTGTCTGATCTCACTGCAGTCTGTCCTGAATAAAGTTTACGTTAAAAAGTATAAGTAGCTGATAATTTAATTTGCATTGATCTCTTCTATATCAGCCAGTAAGTTGGTGCAGAAGAAGAGCTCACGTTTCTAAATCGTCTCCAGAACGTCTTACAGTTAAATGGTGATCCTTCAACTAACACAGCACTGGGACCTGCTTCACCTCTCCTGAGATGAAGAGAAAAAGGGCTGTTTTCCTTTGGGATGTGCTCTTCAGGTCTGAGTGTTTGTTTCTTCCAGGCTCGTCTGCATGCTCCTCTGTTTAGCTCATAACGAGCTGTTGTTGTTGGCGTCAGATCCTCAACGTCTGATTGGCCAAGAATTCACTTAATGACAACTCAGAGCCAATGAGAGCCAAAGAGAAGCACTCAGGGGCAGCAGGTGCCCTCTGCACCTGTGTAGCAACAGCATGCTGTTACTTGGCAACCCAAAAAGCCACTCAACTGCTAATAGAGAGGCTAAAATAGCCTAGCAAGTGCTCCCTCGAACTCTTCACATACACCTGTCATTATACTTTAAGACACTGCAGGGCACTCAGAAACCTGGAAAATGAAGAGCATTGGGTTGAAACTAGTAGATAAAAGCTGCCAATAATGTCCAGCGGACATGAACTTGATTGGACAAGTCCTGTGGAGAAAAAAGAAAAACTTGTCATTGTTAAATCCATAGAGCCTCCTGGAGATGCTGACTGCTACACCTTTGATGTCTTCTGGCTCTCGCTGTGATCAGTCTGCAGTTTTGAGTATCATCCTGGATATTTTTAGCAGGCTAATTCTTCCATATGTCTTCTTTGTCAAAGTAGTGCACTTTCAAAGCTGGTGGGAATTAGACTGAGAGCCTGCATAGCTGCTAACTGCCGTGATGGTTGTCTACAGGTTCCCCACCCCTTCAATAAGCCTGCGGTAGTATTAAAGCATTACTACAGCTAATCTCCATCTGCGGCATCTGTCCCACACGGTTCGTTACCACACACAGTGATTTCCCAGTACATAGAAAGAAACAGGGAACAGTAAATGCACTTACAGTCACCTGTTCTATTCTTTTAGTCAGCGGGTTTGAAATGATTGTCTATAAGAACTGGTCATGCTACAGTTGCAGAAGATAGAGGGTTGCAGATTCTGAACATTTGGAGGATCAAAGCAACAGCCTGTTTGATTTACAGGGTGAGTCAAAAGTCACAGGACACCGTTTTATCTTATTTTATTTTTATTTTATTATCGCCTTTTATCTCTGGGGTCATCTCAAACAAACTGAGAAACACCGCCTTCAGCTCCGCAGCGTGGAGGCTTGTGACAGCACCAAAAATAAAACGGTGTCCTGTGACTTTTGACTCACCCTGGACTTTTTTATTATTTTTTAAAATGATTTTTCTCTTCAATTTAGTCGTATTCAATTCCACCCACTAGTTGGTCTCCCCAGTCATGATACCATCAGTGCTAGGAGGGCGAAGACTAACACAGGCTTCCTCCGAGACTTGAGAAGCACCATCACATCTTTTCTAACTGCTGCTCAGGACAGCTGAACGCACTCGGAAGAGGACGCTAACCACCAGGCCTGTTACGTCACGCTGGGTGATGGAGGAGACGGGGGGCCATCCTCCCCACCCAGAGAGTGAAGCCAACTGTGGACTCCATGCATTGGATGGCTGCAGTATCACCAGGGATAGCTATAGATGCAACATATTCCTGAAAAAAATAGATGTAATATAAACACTGAGCTGTGTAGTGTTCTCCTGAAACAGTCCTCAAATTACGCGCCGTGTGAAGACATTTCATCTTTAAATATTCAGGCAAACATTTTTTTTCCCATAATTTAATGTAACAAAAAAAACACAAACCTTCTCAAAACTCTCACAAAACAATGCCTCATGCATCAAGCTCATAACCATAACCATTTCATAAGCATTTGGTGTAATAGTTTTTGGTGAGGGATCTTTTAGAGGCATTAAACCCTTCAGACGTCTGGTTCCTATCACCACCACTGTGAACAGTTCTGACTCTGTAAGTTTCTCTAGAACAAAGCACTTCAGATCACACCTGCATGTCTTTTTCACACCTTAAATTTTGGAAAATCATTGGAGTTCAATGATTTAATATCTTCTTTTCTATTTAATTATCTCTAGCGTACTTGTCACAAGACAAATTTATATATGTGTAACATACTTGGGGAAATAAAGTGATTAGTCTTGCAGTTTTTCTGATTGAAATGCTATTTAGGAGGCAGTGCAATAGACCCCTGAGTGACTCAGGATGGTTGTCAGTCATTTTCATAAAGGAATATATGTGTGTGTGTGTGTGTGTGTGTGTGTGTGTGTGTGTGTGTGTGTGTGTGTGTGTGTGTGTGTGTGTGTGTGTGTGTTTTATGGGGGGTGGCAGTAGGTGGAAAGTAAACAGTCTCAGATAGGGAGGTCTGTCACAGATAAGCGGGCGGTTCTCTTTAGTCTCTTCCCGAGCCACGCAGCAGGACTGAGGAGAGGCCAGATAACACAACACACAGCACAGTGTCAGTGCAGCCCGCAATGGCCGTGGAATACTGATGCGGTTTTAGCGCTAAAGCTGTCCAGAGAGAGGGAGATCAGAGTGCTGTGTGTGTGTGTGTGTGTGTGTGTGTGTGTGTGTGTGTGTGTGTGTGTGTGTGTGTGTGTGTGCGTGTGTGCGTGCGTGTGTGTGTGTGTGTGCTCTTTCATACATATTGTGCATGTGTTGTTTAGTTAGTGCCCACTGAACTGCCATTTCTTTCTCCTTCTCAGCCTACATTTCACTTTGAAGGGAAGAGGCGCTGTAGACAGGAGCTTAACCGTTTCTAGCAGCACTTTATCCTCGTGGATGGATTCTGGCTACAGCTGACCCATGCGTGCTCTGCCCACAACTGCATTCTTTTGTAGCAAGGTTGGACAAGCTTTACAGCACGTTCACAAAAATCCCATTCAGCCCGGTTAGAAACAGTAGCCCACTTTGTTTTGAGTTGCTGCTTGATGTTGAGTATCCCACTCAAAATGCTGGACTCTACCCATGTAGAAAAAAAAGATATTCCAGAAGCATTTATCAAATATGTTTTGCAATGCATGAAAATGGCCAAAAATGTTAAATATATAAAAAACTATCTATCTATCTATCTATCTATCTATCTATCTATCTATCTATCTATCTATCTATCTATCTATCTATCTATCTATCTATCTATCTATCTATCTATCTATCTATCTATCCGTCCGTCCGTCCGTCCGTTCGTCCGTCCGTCTCTGATTTGAAACAAAACTCTGTCTCTATTTTTATCGCTTTTCAGTTTTTTTTTAGCCTTTACGTTGTGTGTAAATATTGTGATGAATGAACCAAAATAGTTACCATTATGGAGATACAAGGTTTTCTTCCAACAGCAGATATATATATATATATATATATATGTGTGTGTGTGTGTGTGTGTGTGTGTGTGTGTGTGTGTTTGTATATTTGTTATTGTTTTTTGTTTATATATATATATATTTATATATGTGTGTGTGTGTTTGTGTGTGTGTGTGTGTGTGTGTTTGTATATTTGTTATTGTTTTTTGTTTATATATATATATATTTATATATGTGTGTGTGTGTTTGTGTGTGTGTGTGTGTGTGTGTTTGTATATTTGTTATTGTTTTTTGTTTATATATATATATATTTATATATGTGTGTGTGTGTTTGTGTGTGTGTGTGTGTGTGTGTGTTTGTATATTTGTTATTGTTTTTTGTTTATATATATATATATATATATATATATATATATATATATATATATATATATATATATATATATATATATATGTGTGTGTGTGTGTGTGTGTTTGTGTGTTTGTATATTTGTTACTCTGTTTTTTGTTATTCTGGTTATAGATTTCACTAAATATAATATAAATGAACGGTACTGGCTTCTGTGTTTTGCATTGTACTTTGCATTAACTGTGTGTGTATGTAGCAGGACAAATAAACAAGACGTCACATTATAACTGCATTTTCACAGAGTATCAATGGCTACAACACCTGCTTTTGCCATGTTAAAGGTCCATTTGCTAATATTTAAAATTAAGATGCTGGAATACAAGTTAATTTCAAAAGCCATCCAAACTGGTACGTTTTCAAGCGTATCTGATAAATACATTTACATAAATTTATTTTAGTATAGTACATTTCTATGTGCAAAATTTCCCTATATATTTTTTTAAAAATGCATTTTAAAATATATTTGGTTAATATGGCAATATATTCGTCTGTGTATCTGCCCTGCGATGGACTGGAGACCTGTCCAGGGTGTTTCCTGCCTTCTGCCCAAGATTGCTGGAACCCAGAAGGATAGGCAGCTTGGAAGGTGGATGGATGGATGGATGGATGGATGGATGCATGGATGGATGGATGGATGGATGGATGGATGCCAATAAATACGTTCAAAGGTTTGAAATGTATTTTGTCTGGATTGCAATGAATTTGAAATGTATTTCTAAAAACTAAAAATACATGTCCCTATGTTTTCTTTACATATGAGTATGTTTGAAACTATCCGGGTTCACAGCAATAGCGACAAACTTGCCATCACGCAAATGTTAGCATGATAACACAATAAAAAACCCACGTGTGCTTCATCCAGCAGTGTGACCTTATATTCAAAGAAAATCCCACTGATTTTTTTACGTACCTCAGAATTTTTGAAAGTTCCGTGGTTGAGATGTAAACAAAGTCATTCAGAGTGCTCTGATGTGAAACAGCTTATTGCAGAGAAACTCACTGACTCAGATTTCTTCCCAGCGCTGGTGATAGGAATCAGGCATCTGGCAGCATCTTAATAACCATTTTGTGGAAGATCTTACTTTGAGATACGTTTTACAGGCATTATGCAATTCTAGACGCCTGGTTCCAATCACCACCAATGTGATAGAGATGAGCATTGCAGAACAAACCGCTCTAAAAGATGTTTACAAAAACTTAAATATGCATTCCCCGTTAATAATGTTCATTGGTTATTATGTTTTTTAACAAAAAAACTGAACTGTGCACTTCTGAATAGGGTTAATGGGATTTGGCCACTGTTCTGTAAAGCAGCAGTTGCTGTGAAAGAGGTGCATTTGGATGGATCAATTAATACAAATTCATCAAATGCACTTCACTATGGACCTTCAAGAAGTTTCCTGCAGTTGGTCGTTCTTACCGACCGTCTGAATATTATTGTACAGCAGGCCTGACTTGCATCTGCATAGATTATAATATTCCATATTGCTAGAACACAAATTATAGCTACACAATTTAAAGCACATGTTCCAAAGCGAGGTTCAGCCGTTAGTGACTGCGCGCTGATCTGTGAGTTTGTAAGCGTGAGACAGCGAGAAGCTGACCTTTTATGAATGTCATGGTCTATGTGTTTCCTGTGGATGGTGTAGCGTAGCTGTTTCTTCCCCTCATCTCCTCCTCGGCATGGGCTGTCACTCACTGTCAGACCGCATTTCCCAGAAGGCTGTGGGGCTCATAATGAATCTCATCTCTCCGGAACACCCAGCCACTGCATATTAAATATAATACTGTAGCAATATGCAAGGAATATTAAGTAAGCGTGTCGTGTCCATGCCAAGAGGAATATGGTGATGGTGAAAGGAACCAGGGGTCAAGGGGTCTACAACACAAATCTAGCCATTTTATTTACTATCCAGAACCACTGGTGGACCTACACCTGTCTTCGTGTAGGTCCACCCCTAGGTAAAATAGGGGTAATAGGGGTAGGTCCACCCCTAGGTAAAATAGGGGTAATAGGGGTAGGTCCACCCCTAGGTAAAATAGGGGTAATAGGGGTAGGTCCAACCCTAGGTAAAATAGGGGTAATAGGGGTAGGTCCACCCCTAGGTAAAATAGGGGTAATAGGGGTAGGTCCACCCCTAGGTTTTTACCCCTAGGTAAAATAGGGGTAAATTTGAAAAATGTTTTTTTTTTTTGAGTACTACTTTGTTGATTTGCATGTACCTCTCCATTAAGAATGGATTTATAAAATAATGTTTTTTTGCCAAAACCTTCTCAAAAGTATCATAATACAACATCTTCATCATCAGGCATCATACTCATCACTGTTTCGTGTAATTGATTAAGATGTCTGGTGTCTGTCACCACCACTTTGACAATTCGGACTGTTCTTAACATTTTTCACATCAAACCACTGCCTTTGTTTATACCTTAACAGTGAAATTACACAGATTTTTCTAAACAGGGGACGCTCCTCTTTAAGGTGACCGAATTGGCCAGTCAAGAACACTGAACTTTTTACCTCTGATACACCCCTAGTTGTGTTAACCTTAATTCTGTGACCCTTGGACCTCATTCACCAACCATTCTTAACCATCTGTTGCACAATGTTGCCTCAAGGCAACAAATAAATTTTCCTCACTTTACAATAATATTATACATATTTAAAGACAATAATAGGGTTAGCAA
The DNA here is from genome assembly GCF_015220715.1 of Pygocentrus nattereri. Taxonomy (NCBI): domain Eukaryota; kingdom Metazoa; phylum Chordata; class Actinopteri; order Characiformes; family Serrasalmidae; genus Pygocentrus; species Pygocentrus nattereri. The sequence continues at coordinate 1,076,501 of NC_051236.1, read as the reverse complement.
TAAAGGCAGAGTTTGAGTAAGTCCATGAAGAGCATGTGCTTGGTCATACTGTCTGTTATTGGGCACATTTAAACCTCTTTTTTGACATTCAGTATCAATTTTTTGTTACGAGAATTTGTAGAAATAGGTTTGTTGCCCTGAAGCAACAACACTCTGTGCCAAGCCAGGTCTCTCCACTTCAGGGAACACGGCTCTATATCATTTCTTCCCATTGTCACACAATGTCGCCTCAAGGCAACGTACTCCAAAAAGACCCACACATTATTAATTTTTTTATGTTTTTGAATGTAATAATCAGGACAGATTATTATCATAATATATAATTTAATAATCAAATATAATTTTATAATCTAGGGCCATTTTATGCAAGAAAGTGGATTTTTAAATTGCCCTAATTGTCGCAGCAGGCACGGTGGCATGGTGGGTGGCGCTGTTGCCTCACAGCGAGGAGGGCCTGGGTTCGATTCCCCGGCCGGGCGACCGGGGTCCTCTCTGTGTGGAGTGTGCATGTTCTCCCCGTGTCTGTGTGGGGTTCCTCCGGGTTATCCGGTTTCCTCCCAAAGACATGCAGTCAGGCCAATTGGACATGCTAAATCACCCCAGGTGTGAGTGACTGCCTGTGTCTGTCTGTCTGCCCTGCGATGGACTGGCGACCTGATCTGCCCAATGACTGATAGGCTCCAGCACCCCCTGCGACCCTGAGGGAGAAACGAACGAATGAATGAATGAATGTCACAGTTGGCTCCTCCCACTACTCCATGTGCCTTTTCTGTTTACTTTTTGATCGTCCACGTGCATTTGTTTTTCCGTCTAGTCCGGCCCCTTGTCCCCTTGTTTCGTGACTCCGCCCCTGATGGTTTCCACCTGTCCCTCGTCATCCCTGTTGTATTTAAGCCCTGTGTTTGCCCCTTGTCTTTCTGCTCTTTGGGATGTTGTTTGATCGTGTTTGTTTGTTGGATGTATGTGTTGTATTCTCATAGTTCTTGTTTGAGGTTCTGTGTTTATGTCTGCACCCCGATCTGTTCGTGTTGGCTGTTTGAACCTGGCCCGTTTTGACCGTGACCCTGGATCACTCCTCATTTTTGTAGGCTGTAGCCTACAGGGCCTTTAAACTGTAAGGCTTTTATGTACTTACGGCTGTCAGGTGAGTGTGGAAAACTCTCTGACAGTGAGCAGATCTTGCTCTCTTTACGGCAGAGAGTAGATTTATGCATGCGCATGTCAAGTCCTGAGTCTTTAGTATGTAATTTTAGTTAAGTCTCATTTTTAGGTGCAGGCATTGCATCTGTTTTATGGTAATCAGCACGTATGCTGACTGTATGTGTGTTTAAACCTATACAATGAACAGATTCTTTCAGTTAAATTTGATAGACTTTAACTGCCACTCCCAGCAATCCAGTCATTGCTAACTACCACCCACAGGCCCGGACACCTCACCCCATCACAATAGCTGGTTTTGACAGTTGATATTTTGGGTGATGCTTTATTTTGAGTGGTACTTTTAGATGAAACAAACAGACTCTCAGTAATATTTCAACAACATAATTAGGATTAGACTTTGGGTCAAGGTTAGGGTTAAGATTAAGGCTTGGGTTAGGATTAGGTTTTGAGTTGAGGTGAAGGTTAGGATTAGGATTAGGGCCTGGGTTAGGATTAGGTTTTGGTTTGAGGTTAAAGTTAGGATTAAGGCCAGGGTTAGGATTAGGTTTTGGGTTGAGCTGAAGGTTAGGGTTAGGAAATAAAGCCAGGATTAGGTTTTGGGTTGAGGTTAGAGTTACGATTAAGGCCAGGGTTAGGATTAGGATTAGGTTTTGGGTTGAGGTGAAGGTTAGGGTTAGGATTAGGTTTTGGGTTGAGATTAGGTTTAGGATTAGGATTAGACTTTGGGTCAAGGTTAGGGTCAGGATTAGGGCCTGGGTTAGGATTAGGTTTTGTGTTGAGGTGAAGATTAGGGTTATAATTAGGATCTGGGTTAGGATTAGGTTTTGGGTTGACGTGAAGGTTAGGATTAGGGCCTGGGTTAGGATTAGGTTTTGGGTTGAGGTTAGAGTTAGGATTAAGGCCAGGGTTAGGATTGGATTAGGTTTTGGGTTGAGGTGAAGGTTAGGATTAGGTTTTGGGTTGAGGTTAAGGTTAGAATTAAGGCCAGGGTTAGGATTATGTTTGGGGTCGAGGTGAAGGTTAGGTTTAGGATTAAGGCCAGGATTAGGATTTGGGTTGAGGTTAAGGTTAGGATTAAGGCCAGGGTTAGAGTTAGGATTAGGGCCAGGGTGAGGGTTAGCATTAGGTTTGAGTTGACGTGAAGGTTAGGGTTAGGATTAGGGCCTAGGTTAGGATTAGGTTTTGGGTTGAGGTTAAGGTTAGGATTAAGGCCAGGGTTAGGATTGGAATAGGTTTTGGGTTGAGGTGAAGGTTAGGATTAGGTTTTGGGTTGAGGTTAAGGTTAGGATTAAGGCCAGGGTTAGGATTACGATTAGGTTTGGGGTTGAGGTGAAGGTTAGGGTTAGGATTAAGGACAGGATTAGGATTAGGTTTTGGGTTGAGGTGAAGGTTAGGATTAGGTTTTGGGTTGAGGTTAAGGTTAGGATTAAGGCCAGGGTTAGAGTTAGGATTAGGGCCAGGGTGAGGGTTAGCATTAGGTTTGAGTTGAGGTTAAGATTAGGGTTAGGATTAGGGCCTGGTTGAAGGTTAGGTGTTGGTAAGGTTGGTATGGTTAAGTTCTCCGTAATGAAAGTAACGTACTAACAACACATCTACTTACTGTAAGTAATGTATCAACAGAACATCTACGAGATATTTACGTCAGTGTATTCAGACGCTTCACTACTGCTACCTCACTGATACGCTGTTGATGTGTTACTAATGATCTGTTAAGGGTTTATTAATCATCTACAAAGCCGCACTCCAAATATAGTGTTACCCTGTCATTGACACTTCTTTAAAAACCCCAGAAAGGCTGCAGAACACAGTGCCACGTCTAGAATCAACCATCCTTCGTTCTCTCCTCCACAAACTAACAATGCAACAACACACAGCTGGTGAAGACATAACTGAGCATGCAGTTGTTCAATGACCTTTCAGTCTCCTTTTACGAGAGCGATGCACAAAAAAGCCAATTGTTTCTACACACTTCACCTGGTGGACATTGCCTTGAATTAAAATTGGTATTCTGCACTTCCTTTGTCCCTGTTTAGTTCTAATGTACTGGCTTGCCGAGTGAATATAAAATCCACTGCACTGTATGAATGCACAGCGCTAATGGACAGCACTATACGAATGGTCAGTATACCAATTACGGTAATGATAACAGGAACCAGCCAGAGTTATTGTTATTAGCTCTTTAAATAAGAAAGTGATTAATTGTTGGGAGCCCAAGCGGACTTCCTTTGCTCATTTTTATTTAATATGAGCACCCTAATGCTTCTTTACCTTTGGACTTTTGCCTGATTTCCTTCTCTTCCAATTGCTTTTGCACCTCATTTTGAGCCAAAATCTCTTCACACTCTCACAGCCTTTCTTTTTTTTTTTCGCTCATGTTGCCTGGAGGTCATTAAGCCCTGATTAAGTCTAATCAGTCAAAGTCAACAAATTAGGTTTCATTAGTGGTGGATAGGCATGGGATAAGTGGGCAGTGAGAGCGCTCAGGGGATTCTGGGTGTCAGCGAGCAGAACATGGACCATAATGAGAAGAACCTAGCCACGGGGGGCAGCAGGAGGACGGTGGAGCTATTTGGTTCAGAGGGCAACAGTGCAGAACACGGTTCTTCTGCACAGAGCTGAGCGGAGGAGGCACAAAGTGTCTTGGGATGTTATGGAAACTCATATGGAAATGCTTATGGTACAGTATGTGAGCCAGGAGCAGGGTGGACAGAGGAAACTCCTACATAATTAAGAGCAGTGTTACTGGAGTGATGATTTATTTAAGTACAACTTAACCCCTTAAATGGCCAGGGCCAACCAGTGGGCCCAAGTTTATTACACTCTTCTATAACTTAAGAATAGCTCAGTCAGTTTGCACTGCAGTCTGTGTAGTTTCCTCATAAAAGTGCATCTATCAAAAGAAAATAATGACTTGAGCCTCCACCAACCCTCAATTATTAAGGCAACTGAATGATAAGCCTTAGTATGTCATAAGACTGTGATTTTAAGGGGTTAAAGTATTAATCAAATGAGTTAATAAATAAATAAACAAATAGTTTACTGAAAACTACTTGAGTTATTACTTTGAGTGACTTTGTGTAAATAAATGTACAGTTTGAGTTGGCTTGGCAATAACATTGGAAATTTACAAAAATAAAGCAAAACATGACATAAGATGGGAAACAATTTGTCACGATTGGCCCCTCCCAGTCCTCCACATACTTTTGTTTTTTTTCTTCCTGGTCCAGCCCCCTTGTTTCTAAACTCCACCCTTGATCATTTTCACCCGTGTCTTGTAAACCCCCTTGTTACCCAGTTCCTGTGTTTTCTCCTGTGAGTTGCAGGTCTTTGTATTGTTTGCATTGTTTTGTCTGGTGTTAAATCTCCTGGCCTCTGTTTTATTTTCTATTCTCTTGTTTGTCGTATCTGTCCCTTGTTCTATCTGTGTTGGCTCTCTGATCCTGGACCCTGATTCTGGATTTGTCCCTAATAAATCTCACTTTTCTTTGCATATGCGTCCGCCTCATCATCGCTCCCCAGCATCACACAATTACAAAGTTTTGAGTGCTGAGGCTGATAACAGTATGTTCTGCTATACTTCAGACATAGTTGTCTATTTTGCAGCACAAGGTGAATTAAATCACACATTTCATGATGATATGATTATATTATTAGGTGTTGTAGTTCCAATATGTTTCCAACAAAGTAGTTTAGAATCTCTGAGAGGTTATGCATAGTTTAATCATTTTAAGTTTATTAAATAACCATAGAAGTACTGCCATTAAATTCTACTTAAATGACAGGGAAAATGTATACAAGTACTGTAATGAGAGTAAATTTACACCTAGGATGTATGATAACAATATGGTGATCTGGTCAGAGACGTAATGAAATTCTACTGAACGAATGTAAATCGTCAAGTATTCACCTTAAGCAGATCGTTCCAATGACGTAAAACTAAATATTCGCTATTTAGAAGGATTTCTTTATGAGATACTGATGAATTTAAGGGTTTTGATGCAAAATTCATTATGAACCAATTTCAGAACTTTTCTTCTTTCTCCAGGATAAACAATAGTGGAAGTCGGCCTCACACATATAATAACTACTAATGAGTTTTCCATTATACAGCTGTTATTCTTAGAACCCTTAGGCCATCTGGACCTTCAGAGCAGGACTCTAAGAAACCTCTAGAAGTTTTAGACACATCACTGACTGCGAATATGAGCCATTGTCTCTTTTCAGTCAGCTGTTAGATGTAGAAACCATGGCAGAGGGGCTTTTTACAGAGTCACTGGACAGCCACAACATATAAAGTACTGTGTGTAGCGTGTCTGTTACAAGCTTCATTTGTCTGCTTCTTCTAGAACGGCCAAAAACATCTTCATTACTATTAGCTTAGCGCTAACACACTATTCTATTACTCTCACACACACACACACACACACACACACACACACACACACACACACACACACACACACACACACTCTCTCTCTCTCTACACTCACACTCACACACACACACACACACACACACACACACACACACACACACTCTCTCTCTCTACACTCACACTTACACACACACACACACACACACACACACACACACACACACACACTCTACACTCACACACATACTCTACACTCACACACACACACACACACACACACACACCTACTCTACACTCTCTCACACACACACACACACACCTACTCTACACTCACACAAACACACTCTACACACACGCACATACACCTACTCTACACACACATACTCTACACACACACAAACACACACTCTACACTCACACTCACACACACACACACACACTACACTCACACACACACACACACACACACACTTTCTCTACACTCACACTTACACACACACACACATACACGCACTCTACACTCACACACACACACACTTACACATACACACACATTTCACACACACACACACATTCTACACTCACACACACGTACTCTACACTCAAACTCACACACACACATACTCTACACTCACACACACACACCTACTCTACACTCTCTCACACACACACACACACACCTACTCTGCACTCACACAAACACACTCTACACACACGCACATACACCTACTCTACACACACTCACACACACATTCTACACTCACACACACACACACTCACACACACATTCTACACTCACACACACACACTCTACACACACACACACACACACACTCTACACACACACACACACACACACACACACCTACTCTACACTCTCTCACACACACACACACACACACCTACTCTGCACTCACACAAACACACTCTACACACACGCACATACACCTACTCTACACACACTCACACACACATTCTACACTCACACACACACACACGCACACACACATTCTACACTCACACACACACACTCTACACACACACACACACACACACACACACACTCTACACACACACACACACACACACACACACACACTCTACACTCACACTCACACACACACACACACACACTTTCTCTACACTCACACTTACACACACACACACATACACGCACTCTACACTCACACACACACACACACTTACACATACACACACACATTTCACACACACACACATTTCACACACACACACACAGACTCTACACTCACACACACGTACTCTACACTCAAACTCACACACACACCTACTCTACACTCTCTCACACACACACACACACCTACTCTGCACTCACACAAACACACTCTACACACACGCACATACACCTACTCTACACACACTCACACACACATTCTACACTCACACACACACACACTCACACACACATTCTACACTCACACACACACACTCTACACACACACACACACACACACACACACACACACACACCTACTCTACACTCTCTCACACACACACACACACCTACTCTGCACTCACACAAACACACTCTACACACACGCACATACACCTACTCTACACACACTCACACACACATTCTACACTCACACACACACACACTCACACACACATTCTACACTCACACACAAACACTCTACACACACACACACACACACTCTACACACACACACACACACACACACACACACACTCCTCTTTTGATGCTCTTTGAACTACCTGGAATTTTGCTGCTAATACAGTGTTTACACTTTGTTTACTCGAGTACTGTGTGTATCCTAGCTCAGGACCTGCTGTGCTCACAGATGTCATCTGACTGCGTAAACTCACAGATCTCAGCACGTTAAATAATCTTTGCAACTTATTTCTCAACCCTGCCTCATGCTCAGGAATGAGCGCTGTGTCGGCGCTGCATTGTCCTGTTTGTTTACTGTGTCTAGTGTCTGTTTTATTTATTATATTTATAGTATTGCTTCTCGTCTAATTTTTCCACACATGTCTGCACGTTTGCACTTGTATTTTGGAACAAATACTGTGTATTTTGTTCCATGTTTTTCCTCAGCACATCATTTCACTCCACTCTGTACTTGTATATAGATGGAATGAGAATAAAAAGCCTCTTGACCTCTTGACTTGAAATCAGGCAGAATGGTGGTAGATTAAATGGAATGTCAGGGGGAGTGTGTTTTGTTTCTAGAGGCAAGGAGCCCAAAACCGATGAAGCTGTAAGAATTTAAAACCATTTAATATTTCTTTTTTATTCTCAGTTATTTTTTCACTGGTTTTCATTACAAAGTGTCATCAAATGCCCACCGTGGACCACTAGCCTCTCTCAGCATTGGCCCAAGGATCACTAATGGGTGCTTTGCACCCACTTGTGCTCCGCAGCCCAGAGAAATCCTGCTATATAGAACTACGAACACTCAAAGAACCCTTTGCATGATTAATGGGTTCTTTGCATTGTGTAAGCGCACTTCAGACTGATGGAGAATGTATTCTATATAGTTCTATATAGAACCTTTTTAAAAAGGGTTCTAAATAACAAAAAAAATGATTTTTCTGTTATTACAAGCCTGACATCATAACAATAGAAGAACCCTTTTCTGTGCTATGTAGAACGATTTTTAAAAGGAATCATCTACAGCACATTTTCCATCAATCTGAGGAACCACATATTGTTTCATGATGCAAAAGGGTTCTTTAAATGTTCATAGTTTCTTTACTAAAGAACCCTTGAAAAGCCGCCCTTTTTAAAGTTGAGTACATATATGTGTCATATACATTTGTTATTTATATATATATATACAGTACATGTATGACTTGTCTGAAAAGTAAGTATATTTAGCTGTGCCCTTAGACCATCTGCTTGCTCCCTCTGAATAAAATCACAGCAATATTAGCCTCTAGCAGCTTTCATTACAACGGGCAAAGTCACCAAGATGACCTGAGAGCAGTGTTGTGGAACTGCATGGGAGGCTGTGAAAGAAGACAGGAACATGTGGCGCTGAAGGAGAAGAGATGTGACAGCTCTGGCCATCGTTACAAAGAAGACGAATGAGACTCTTGTTCTGAACAAGCCTCATTCCATCATTCCATTCAGACTGATCCGAACAAAGAACTCCTCCTCCATTTTAATGTCTCCGACAAGAAACGTTGGTCAAATATAATGGTGCAGAAGCGTTCCACTCCCGACTGTCTTCACAAGGCCTCTCCCTGCTGTGAAGTGGAACGAACACCTCCTTGTAACTTCAGGCGTGTCGCTGTGAAAACCACCAGCAAAAAAGTCCTAATTATACTTTCAAATTTCTCCAGTCTGCTGTTTTACTGTAAAAGTCATTAATATTAATGCCACAATTTGCATTTATAAGGATTGGCAGTTTTGTCACGGACACACGCATGCTTATATAAAATCATAAACACAAATATATTTAAATACCACTCTGTGTGTATTAGTAAACCAGTCTGACACCATGCACTGAGAGAAGAATTGTGATGATGGAAAGAATACTGGGATTGCTTTGTGGTCAAATAGTACAACCCAATTTCCAAAAAAAAAATTGCTGTGCAAAATATAAACGAAAACAAAATTCATCCATCCATCCATTTTCTAAGCCGCTTCTCTGTCGGGGTCGCGGGGGGGTGCTGGAGCCTATCCCAGCGGTCTTCGGGCGGAAGGCAGGATACACCCTGGACAGGTTGCCAGTCCATCGCAGGGCAGACAGACAGACACAGACAGTCACTCACACCTAGGGGCAATTTAGCATGTCCAATTGGCCTGACTGCATGTCTTTGGACTGTGGGAGGAAACCGGAGAACCCGGAGGAACCCCAAGCAGACACAGGGAGGACATGCAAACTCCACTCAGAGAGGACCCCGGTCACCCGGCCGGGGAATCGAACCCAGGCCCTCCTCACGGTGAAAGAAATTTTATGCTTTTTTTTTTCCATTCATTATTTGATGCCAACAACATCATCCAAAAAAGTTGGGCCGGGGGCAAGTTTTCCACTGTGTTGCACCAATTCTTCTTCTAACAACACTCTGTAAGCATTTGGAAACTGAGGAGACACTGCTGTAGTTTTGAAAGTGAAATGTTGTCCCGTTCTTTTTATATGGGATTTCAGCTGCTCATCAGTTCTGGGTCTCTTTTGTTGTATTTTTCATTTTATAATATGTCATAATGTTTTCAGTGGTGACAGGTCTGGACTGCAGACAGGTCAGTTTAGCACCCAGACTCTTTTAATACAGAGCAATGCTGACGTAATACATGTAGAATATGGTTTGACATCGTCTTGCTGAAATAATCAAGGCCTTTGAAAAAGACGTCGTCTGGAAGGCACACACACACACACACACACACACACACACACACACACACATTATATATACAGTGTTCCCTCGCCACTTCGCGGTTCACCTTTCGCAGTGCATCGCGGGATTTCAAAAAATATTAATGGAAAAAATATATTGCGGATTTTCGCTACTTCGCAGGTTTTCTGCGGAACTCGATCTGTGGAAAATATATATATTTGATGAATTTTTACATTAAAAAAATCCCAAAATTTATAAAAATATACTAATAAAGGAACAATAAAGGAATGCTATAAATCATAAAATATTACGATTTACAGTAAATAGTGCATATTTACTCAGTGGATGAATACACACCGAAAACGAGAAGCAGCATCGCCCGCCTGAGACGCTACTTGCCTACATGAGATTGAAAACAACACACAGTAAGTGTAAAGGTACAACACATGCGCAGAACAGTGTGGGAAAGCCTTGGTTTATAAAGCCTTACAATAGTGTATAAATACTTAAATAAATATATCGTCCCTACATCACGGATTTTCGTTTATCGCCGGTGGTCCTGGAACGTAACACCCATGATAAATGAGGGAACACTGTGTATATATATATATATATATATATATATATGCATTGTTCAGCATTAATGGTGGTTTCGCAGATGTGCATGTCCCTCATGTCATGTGCTTTAATGCACCCCTATACAATCATGAATTTTGGCTTTTGAACTGAGCACTGATAACAGCTCTGACCAGAGGACAGAGTATTCATATTTTCCCAAAAAAATTCAAATGTTGGTTTGTGGGACCACAGGTCACTTTTCTACTTCATCTCAGTCCATTTTAAATGAGCTCGTGCCCAGAGAAGGTGGCAGCATTTCTGGATCCTGTTTATATATGGCTTCTTCTTTACATTTAGGAGATTTAATCAGCATTTGTGGATGCAGCGCCGAACTATTTTCATAATCAGTGTTTTTCTGAAGTGTTTCTGAGCCCATGCAGTGATTTCCACTACAGAATCATGTCTGTTTATAATGCAGTGCTGCCTGAGGGCCCAAAGATCACGGCCAGCAGATACTGGTGTTCAGCCTCGTCCCTCACAGACAGAGATTTCTCCAGATTCTCTGAAACGTTTAATGTCATTATGTACCACAGACAATGAAAAGCAGAAGTTCTTTGCTCTTTTATGTTGAGAAACGTTCTTTTTGATTTGGATATCTAGCACCCTCTGCGACCCAGAAGGATAGGTGGTTTAAAAGATGGATGGATGAATTATCAACATTACAAACAAAAAACCTCAGCAGACACTTTTCTATCACTACCAAATTAGTTGATCTACAACGGACAATTTCACAAATTCACATTTCAAATCACTGTGAATGACTTTGTTTACATCTCAACAATAGAACTATACTGAAATAAAAAAAAACTGCTGCAATTGTCCTCAAGTGTATTTTAGGCCAGGTGCCAAAATAACCAGTTCTCACCGATGCTTTTCTAAATGAAATGCAGATTAGAACTGGAACCATGTTCTGGAATGATGTTCTTTGTGTATTCATTACCGTTTATTGCTCAGAATGTAATGTGAATACAACTCACTCAGAATTTATTCCTTTCTCACCTGTAAACAGTGCTGCCTCAGGCTTGGTGGGTCAGATCATCATCATATAATGAGCAAGGATACCTGTAGTGCATTAATCCACTGTTACTGGAACCACATGTCAATATGTAGATGTGTATGAAAAATCTGTAGTTCATAAATAATGATGGTGTCCCTTAATGCTCTAGCTCCCAGAGACGAAGACTAGAAGACATGCTGTCATATTTAATAACCGACCTAAGTTTTCATAATGTGACACATTCCTTCTCCATACACAACACTGCATATCTGTTCTGCTGAGATAGAAACAGCATCTAACTCAGGGCGTGCCGGGCTATGGTTTTCTTTGTGTTAGTGCCAGATTGTGGAAAGTATGTTTGATTATATAGTTTGCAGTGAATTGAATTTTATTGATTGTGTTTATAATTTTATCAATTGACCAACGGGACAGTTAGCAGTAATGTAATGATGAGAATGGAAAATTATATGCAATGCATGCAGATAATAGGGTTAATATAGAGGCACATAGTGTATTATTTATACTTTCTATTGTATTCCTGTAGTGCTGTTTCATAGTAATGTAGACTACTTGTGTAGAATCCTGTAGTAAATTGCAGTAACTGTCTGAATTAACTGTAAGATTCTTTTAAGAATCTTGAATATTATTATAGATCTATAGATATACACAAATATACTAATATATTTACTAAATAAACAATGATTTGATGTGGGCGGCACGGTGGCGTGGTGGGTAGCGCTGTCGCCTCACAGCGAGGAGGGCCTGGGTTCGAATCCCCGACCGGGTGGCCAGGGTCCTCTCTGTGTGGAGTCTGCATGTTCTCCCTGTGTCTGCATGGGGTTCCTCCAGGTTCTCCGGTTTCCTCCCACAGTCCAAAGACATGCAGTCAGGCCAATTGGACTTGCTAAACTGCCCCTGGGTGTGAGTGACTGTCTGTGTCTGTCTGTCTGTCTGCCCTGCGACGGACTGGAGTCCTGTCCAGGGTGTATCCTGCCTTCTGTCCGAAGACTGCTGGGATAGGCTCCAGCACCCCCCGCGACCCCGACGGAGAAGCGGCTTAGAAAATGGATGGATGGACAGATGATTTGATGTGGTTCAAGCTTGGCATGTTATTGTAATAAGAACCTCTGGGAACAATGAGTGGGTGAGATTTTGGGCTAAATTTTTATGGGGACTTTTTAATTTGGGAACAAATAGAGAAAAAAAGTGGTGAGACTTCTAAACCAAAATGACACTTTATGAAGGTGGAGTAGGGGGCGATGCTATGCTCTTCAACATTGTCAGATGAGCAACAAGCCCCCCCCCCCCAGAAAAATCCAATTATTTAAAAAATTCATCAAAATTCAATTGTTGAGATATAACCAAAAAGTCATACGGAGTGTTTTCTCCTGAAATGGTTAACTGTAGAGAATCTTGGAGGTTTACAGTGGTGACGATAGGAACCAGGGGTTGCAATGTCTGTAACACAAATATAGCCGTTTTATTTACTATCCAAAACTACCTGTGAACCTACACGTATCTTGAGTTTTATATGTAAAATTGATGATGGGAAAATAGTGATAAATCTAAAAAAAAATTCTTTGCCTCATTATGTCCTCATGTACTAAAAATTAATTTTAGTTTCTCTCAGTACTCATCAGGAGCTCCTATCACCAGCACTGCAGAAATGTCCTTACAGTTAGAATGAAACATGTATTCGAAATAATGACTGGCTGGCGTTGAAAGGATTATTCTCATCTACATGATTTGGTAAGAAAGCATTTTCATGGAGTGGCCTGTGTGGAAGAATTTTCAACTGAGTGTTAAAACATACCAACTCTTACCTTTTAGTCCATTTAAAGTACTTTTAGACAGTTAGGAGGATGCGAATTGTAGGTGTATTTCTATCTGATATCTGGCTTCTTTTATTTATTTTGTTTGTTTTATTGATTTAAATATTTTATGCTTGCTGTCATATCTGTTTAATATGGTGCTCCAATGTATTTTTATGGGCCACACTGTACATGAGACCCAAGTGTCAGTGGGCTAACCTGCCCCTCTATAAATAAAGAGAATAATAACAATAAAAAGAATTCTGAGCTCTGTATATTCTGTAGTCATAGCTGGTCTTGGAGCAGATGGATTAGAAGTGCACACTGTATCTACATTTGTGTTGTGGATCTCTGAAGGAATTCTGGGACAAATCCCTCCAAAACAAACACATAGTGAACTATTTGTGAATTACTGTGTGCTGCTTGTACTTCCGACAGCTTTTCGTGTTGAGATGAATAGTTTAAATAAATTCATGCCTTTTTGTTCACTCACTTGGTGGTAATGTTGATGCTGCTGCTGCACAGACTCAAACTACTTAATCAGAGCCATTGCCTAACCTGCTTTTCCCTATTCTGTATTTTAATATTTTATACTAATGTTAAACCTTGTTCTCTGTTTATATTGGTCCTTTGTTATTGTTTGCTATCTGGTGTCGACCAAAGGAGGATGGGTTCCGCTTTTCAGTCTTGGTTCTTCGCGAGGTTCCTCCTCTTGATCTTAGGGCTTTTTTCCTTGCCGCTGTCATCATTGGTGACGCTCATGGGGGCTCAGACCTGGATTTTTCTGTAAAGCTGTTTTGTGACATGCCTGTTGTGAAAAGCGCAATGGAAATAAACCTTGACTTGACTTGAACACGTATTCCCTCCATGACCAGGGAGTTCATGTCCTAATGTATACTAGTTTCAGAACTTCATCCAGCTCTTCTGTTTCCCTTCAAATCACAGCCACTTTCCCAAAAGTGCCAATTACAACACTCACTCGCTGCCCCAATTAAACCACATTTTGAGCTTTGAATGTATCATAACCAGGGCAAGAGTACCCAGTTCTGCTGGTCCTGGTTGTTTTCCCTACTCTGCGACTATTACATTTCAATCGGGGGCCGAATGAACTGGAAGATCAACACGCAATTTCCTCTGTCCTGGCATTCACTGAGATCTATGGCTGTTGTAATTTAATTTCTGGGCTCGCATCTGCAACTCTCTCTATGAACACCCGAGGAGGAGCCTTAGGTACAGCGGTAGGGAGGAGATTAGAGGCCCAAGAGATGCAGGCCTTTTCCGCAATGGTTGAGAAAAAAGGGGGGGGGGCGGGGCACGTCTGTGGGCGAAGCACAGAAATGTTATGTTTGTCTCCTCAAGTTGGCGGATAAGCCGATTAGCCGTCTCCTCGCACCGCAGGAAGCGGTTTGAAGCAGGCACAAAGTCAGGACAGGACAGGGTGGCGCTTTGCCTTAGGGAGATGCTGTCGCAGCCTGTTTCAGAGGGTTTGATGGTCAGTAAGGGGTTTATTTTCTGTTAAGCAGAGAGATGGGACGTCGAGGGAATGAGTTATAGGCCCGCACAGGGCATCTGATAAAGTAAATTGGGTTTAACTGCAGTCCCAACATTTTTGATAAGGCCTCGTTATAGGATTCGGCTGTAGACACATGCACTAGATCAGCAGCGGAGCAGGAGCCTGCCATCGCCTGACATCTTTCTTCATGAAACGGATTAAATTTGCTTCGTTTGCTTCTGCTGCTCCTAAATCGTCCCGAGTCTGACAAAAAGGACTGGCGATGTTGTGCTTTGGGGATTTTTCAGATGTGCTCTTGGTCTGTCGTGAACTGGAATAGCCTTGGACTGAAGATGTTTTAAGCAGCATGTGTCACAGGAAGCTGCTGAACGTCAAGTCAGGAGCGAGTCACGCTTGTGATGACTCACCTATCATGCTAAGGACTTTAGCATAGAGACTGTGAGACTAACCGTGCTGAAACAGGGGAAGTAAGGGTGGCAGGCCTGTGTATAGACATTCCAGGGGTCCAATTCAAAAAAGTGCACGATAAACATGAATTGAGCTTAATTTCCAACATTATTGCATAAGATTTCCAGCTAAAATGTGTATAAAAATACACTCACCAGCCCCTTTATTAGGTGTTCAATTGCTTGTTAACACAAATAGCTGATCAGCCAATCACACGGCCGCAGCTCACTGCATTTAGGCGTGTAGAGGTGGTCAAGACGACTTGTTGAAGTGCAGACCGAGCATCAGAACGGGGGAGAAAGGGGATTTAAGGGACTTTGAACGTGGCGTGGTTGTTGGTGCCAGACGGGCTGGTCTGAGTATTTCAGAAACTGCTGATCTGCTGGGATTTTCACACACAACCATCTCTAGGGTTTACAGAGAACGGTCCGAAAAAGAGGAAATATCCAGTGAGCGGTCAGTTGTGTGGATGAAAATGCCTTGTTGATGTGAGAGGTCAGAGGAGAATGGGCAGACTGGTTCCAGATGATAGAAAGACAGCAGGAACTCAAATAACCAACCAGAATCTCTGAGGAACGTTTCCAACACCTTGTTGAAAGTCTGACATGAAGAATTAAGACAGTTCTGAAGGCAAAAGGGGGTCCAGCCTTTTACTAGCAAGGCTGGACCTAATAAAGTGGCCGGTGAGTGTATATCATAATTAGATAAAGGAGACTGACTGCTAAACCTGAAAGCAAAGTAGAAAAGGAAAAACCAGCACAATATAATTGAAATATATTTTTGTTTTTGGACATCTATAGTACATTTCTTATGAATGTGTGCATAAACATTTTTAAATATCAGTTGCTGTGTATTAAAACTGTCCAGTTCTTAACTGTGTCAGCCTTTTCATTATGAAGTCCAGCTGTAGCACATTCCAAAATAAGAATATCTCATATAGCAACGGAAATAGCAATGCCAAGATGAAGGTAACTGAATATCTGGCATAAACCAACCCTTCAAAACAGGCATTTTGGAAGCTGTTTTTTGAGGCTGCCATTAAAATTCTTGTTTTTTGTTGTGAATTAAGAGTTACCTTGCAATCATCAGCCAGTAAAAGCAAACCTGGACATAAAGGAACATTAACATTTAGGAGAAATGGCAATGTTCGTACTACATGGCTCCAAAAAGACACTAAGAACTAAACAAAAACTGCCCTACAGAGCATCTGGTTTCTTTCAAAATTATGGTGTATTACTGTCAATAATAATACAGAATGCATTCATAGGTATGAGGAAATAAAATCACTTTTATTGGCACAAAACGGGCTCTTCAGGGTGAACTCTGGGAAATATTTAAACAAATTAATAGATGACATCGGGTAACACTTTATTTGGATGGTCCACTGTAGATCTACTGAGAGGCTCAGTATATACTCAAGTAGCATTCAACTAAACATCTATAACATGTAACTGAACTTCAAGTTCAGTATGAAAGATTTTATTAAATCTATCCCTGACCCTAAACCTAACCCTAACCTTAACCTAAACCTACACCTACTCCTAACCCTAACCGTGACCATCGTGTTGTGGATATTCAGCTGAACATCACCAGGACGTTTGTTAGTGATTTAAGTATCTGTAGAGCATCTATAGGGGGACCATCCAAATAAAGCATGACCTAACCTTGTCATGGGGATACAAGAAGATGACAAAAACCATGTTCTACTTGAACCTGTTTAGCTGCAAACAGCATCCATGGTCCATTTTACCCTATGTTAGACTCTGCCCTTATCTCAGATTCATGTATAGAACGCCACGACTCAAACAAACAATACAGCCAAGCATTTGCATTAACATGCACTTCAATGTACAGGCATATGAAAGGGAGTTTTGCCAGGGCAAAGTGAGCGTTACTATCAAAATGCCTCCTAGCTGAATTCTGCTGACCGCAGCCTCGGATCTCCGTTGACATTGTCTGGCTAAAGGTCACCTGATCAATAAAGCGCCCTGCAGCGTGAGTACAAGCTACACTCCTAATCCCAGCACTGTCCATTTGAACCTGATATTCCAGCTTGTCTTTGTTATCTGTTATTTTCTGAGGGCACTGCCGCTCTCTATCACACATACATGAAGATGAATATGACCGCAGAAGCAGCCGTGACATGGCATTTGTCTTAGCGGTGGCCACAAACCAAGAAACAAGCCCGCTATCAGAAATGAAATGACGTCCGGAGCACAGCGCTAAGCCTGTCTTCTAACGGCCCACGCTTTATTGCATAGGGGTCGCACAGCTTTTATTATCAGGCCTCTGTGGGCTGGGTTGCCAGGTTAGGCAGAAGCCCCTGAGTATAAACCTGGCCCCGTGTCATGGAGATGCCCACATCACTCTCCGCTGGGGTTTTTCAGAAGGCTGATTGTGTTCACACAGCGAGCAGTAGATATAATACACTCCGGACACGGGTCTAACTCTTTATCTTCATCTAGAAGGCAAACTGCTTAGTTTCGCTATATTGTTTATGTTACTCATCGGATTATAAAGTGAGAATACAAAGTTCTCAGATAGCCCAACTGTTCTTATGTACTGTTGCTACGTGTCAAACTTTCAGTTCAGGCCACCTGAGCACCTGCAACACTTACCGACGGATTAAGAAGTTCAGTAGCAAAAAGGACACTGCAGCCAGATGAACCAGCTGACCATAAGTTCAAATGAAAGTTGGGGGTAAAGTCCATTCTGATGCACAACGCTTTTAATACATCCTAAGTACATTAAGATTAAGTGACCCTTATTAGTCCCACAACAGGGAGATTTCACCTCCACGATCCAACACATCCGTGCAGTGAAACTGCCACATACACACTAGTGAACGCCAGAGCAGTGGGCAGCCCTATCCACAGCACCCGGGGAGCAGTTGCCTCTCTCAAGGGCACATACGGTCAGCTCAGGGGATCAAACTGGCAGCCTTCCGGTCGCAGGGCTGGTTCCCTAACCTTGTGCACAATATTTTAACAGCAATTTATGAGCGGTCAGTTAATGTTAGCAAAGCTGCGGCTAAGGTAATCCATTATTTGAATGTATATATATCTACATTCTATATGTGATATTTCATAGTTTTGATGTCTTCACTACCATTATTAATCACTATTAAGTGTAGAAAATAGTAAAAAAACCCTTCTATGAGTAAGTCTGTCCAAACCTTTGACTGGGATCATATATTTACTTTGTGTATAACATTTACACAATTTACACTTGCATTCAGAAGTTTAAAATAATCCATTTCAATAATATAAAAGCGGAATAGAGGCGGATAAATGTCTAAAATTATATAATGATATAACGGTCTTGTCCAACTTTAGAAGTCTACATAATTACAAATAATTAGCTGAAAGCTATAAAGTGAAAAAAAAAACCCTAAATAAATAAATAAATAAATAAATCATGGTTGTCGTAAGAAAACCTCATACCTCCGAAATGGTAACTTTACAGGAGCAGGAAAAAACATGCATTACTTTTAATGTAACTCAATGGAACCAGACATTTTTCCGAGTCATTTTAGGCCGTTTCTTTTGATCCGTTCATCATGAAATTTATACACAATCTAAAGGACAACAGGTATTTTCAAAATTAAGTCAAAAACTGAAAAGTCTAGAAAGTTGAACAGAGCTGTAAATGTTTTGTTTACTATATTCATTGTGTATTCATATATTTATGAATATCATATCTTCATCAGGATTGTAGTACTACCCAAATCAAAATTGCCCAATCAGGATTTTTTTCTCTGTGATATCTAGGCATTTACAACCAAGCATGCTCTCCTATTGGTTAGGACTTCAGGAGCTGAACTGAAGGCCTTACGAATTAAATTAACTTCTAACACAGTTATGAACTTACAGAACTTATTGTTCCTAACAGTTGTTTTGATTTACAGTGAGATGAAGTTAGTGAGAAAAAAGTCACTCTAGGCCCTCTGGAAGTTTTAGATTCATCACCCACTGTGAATTCAAGCCACAGTCTAACCAGGTTTCAGTCAGCTGTTGTTCAGTCAGGCAGCAGTAGCTCTACGCCAGGACTCTTTCAAGTGGCAGTCTAGTTTGTGATCTGGCATAAACCACAGAAATGCTAAAAGGTAAAATGAACCTACAGGCTTTAAATAAAACACAGAATGCCTTTTATCCATCCATCCATTTTCTAAGCCGCTTCTCACGGGGGGTGCTGGAGCTTATCCCAGCAGTCTTCGGGCGGAAGGCAGGATACACCCTGGACAGGTCGCCAGTCCATCGCAGGGCAGGAAGACAGACAGACACAGACAGTCACTCACACCCAGGGGCAATTTAGCATGTCCGATTGGCCTGACTGCACGTCTTTGGACTGTGGGAGGAAACCGGAGAACCCGGGGAACCCCACACAGACACGGGGAGAACATGCACACTCCACACAGAGAGGACCCCAGTCACCCGGTCAGGGAATCAAACCCAGTCCCTCCTCGCTGTGGGGCGACAGGGCTACCCACCATGCCACCGTGCCGCCCAGAAAGCCTTTTAAAAAAATGTAATTTAAAAATTGAATTAAAAATGTACAGGACACTCGTGACTTCTGTCAACTGTCGACTGCATCCACAACAATAACTCATCAAATTCAGTTCACAACAAAATATTTCACAAGCATAAATGTAGTATTTAGATGGAATTAGAAACTGTACTGTACACATAATTTCTAGTGTTCTTTCTACAAGCCATGACTGCGAAATAAAGCATATATATTACAGCTTACTTTTGTTATTGCAGGCAATGGCCAGGGAAAGATATCCCTTCTACAGACTATGCAATGCTGTTTTTTTTGGTTCTGTTTTTTGTGCTCTGTATATTGATTGAATTCTGGACTATCTGTTTACTGTAGTATGTTACATAAGAGACAGGGCTTGTGTAATGAGAGCATTGATCTCTCCTTTGGTGCCTGCGGCTGTCCTGTCTGAAGATAATTAGCTAAGTGAATTGGCGTTATCATTGATACAGTGCAGAATCTGTTTGTGGGTGTGCTCTCTGTGTTCTGCCTGCCAGAGGGGCGGCTGGTGTGGTAACATTCTGTACTCTCACACATCCCACACACACACACACACACACACACACACAATGCAGAGGAGGGATTAGGGTCCAAGACCAAGGGCCCATAAGAGCCAGTGGCCCACAAAGATTGTAAATGTATGTATGTATTTATTTATTTATTTACTATTTATTTGCATGTCATTTCTTGACTTGCTGAAAGATTTGAAATTGAAATGCTTAATTAATTAAATAGTCATTAGAGATTAGCTTTAGATACGACATCAACAGCATTGAATGGTGCGTCCTGTCGACCCTCCAGTGCTCCCCAGTATGTTCAGTGGTTTTGCCCAATCACAATCGGTAATAAGACAGTAATAAGTTTCATTTTAGATTGAAACCAAGATGCCACCAAAAGCATCACTCTTTCAAAAAAGCCATGAAAAAAGAAGAACAGCAAAAACAAGACCCATTTTTTTTGGAGGTAAAGATGAGTTAACCAGAGCACCTGGAGCCGTACAAAAGGAAGCTTATGCTACTACCTGTAGTTGTCAAACGGAAATGATGTGATGGAGTTGTCTAAACAAAAATCCAATGTTCTACTGCAAGTATTTGGCATTTTTTTGGCATAATGTTACATTCCTTCAGTTTTAGTTTGAAGATCTCATGTTTTCTCACTGAAATGTGAGGTTTTAACTTGAAATAGACAAAATAGAACTAATGTGGCGGTCTATGTGGCGGTCTATGTGGCGGTCTATGTGCCGGTCTATGTGCCGGTCTATGTTTGTTCTGTTTTATTTTGGTTTGTCATGTCTGTCCCCTGATCAATCCGTGTTGGATCTATGACCCTGGACCATCTGGATCTATGACCCTGGATTTGCCCACAATAAACGTTGCTTATCTCCGCGTATGCGTCCGCCTCCTCGCTCCCCGTTACAGGTATACATAAGGTTTCTTTAAAGGTACAACAGTGATTTTAAGGTCCAATTGTGAACCTTAAAAAGTTTGTTCCTAGTTGAAAAGTATATTTTTGTTTCTTTTCGTAATCTAATGTTTTAAAACAGACCAATAAAACTAAAAGCCTGGAGATGAGACGGGGTTATGCTCAGTGGTCTCAACGAGCTGGTTGACCTACATAGGGTATGTTTTCACATAGTCCAGCTGGATGTCCAGTTTCTCAACCACTTAGACCATCAAAGACCAACTTAGACCATCTGAAACCAGCTTTCAGCAAACATGGGTCTTAGCTGGATTTTTCAGCAGGCCTACAGCAGTCAAAGACACTTCTTTATGGATTGTTTGCATAGACAATCATGATGCAGCAGTTTTGAGAAGCAATAATCATTACAGTTTTGGCCTGTTGTGCACAGGATATTGATACGCAGTGATGTAGCTTATTCATATTCACAGCTTGCTGCATGCTAGAGATGACAGCATGGTGAAAGTGAGAGATGGAATCACGGAGCTATAACAAAATTCCCAGATTTTTCACATGCAATGTTGTGGCAGGTTCTGCTAAGGCTATGGTGAGGCAAGGGGCCCATGCATGAAATTTTTAGGGGGTCCAAAGTTGCAATCAGGATCCCAGATATACACACGGAGTCATGTTTCATCATCAGATGCACAGAGAAACGCAGAGATTTGGGCAAAATGCACAGCACAGGAATTGAATGATGTGCTACACAGAGCAGTGTATAATGAGTGTGTGTTCATTGTTCAGTGCAGGTTATGATGCACTGTTTGTGCGTCTGCTTCCAGAAATACGCTTGCATGGCTTTGAATATTCTGCATTCATCGCAAGACTCTGCCCGCTTGAAAAGGCGCATTTTCAGTTTTGTCAAACTTCAGTCGAGCCACATGGAATACTTGGGATGTCTCAGATCTAAACCACTGGAGCTGCTTTATCCACTGAAGGGAAAGTGAGAGAATTTCTCTCATTTAAGATTCAGTAGACAGCTACTCTGTCTTATCTTTGACGAGGCTCCCCTGCTGGTATGGACCCACAGTGTCTGTGTGATGCTGTGATTTACAAAGTTTGTCATTGTTCATCTTTAATCGCAAACTGCACAGCTGAGAATGTGAATAGCAAATGGATTAACTCCAGTGATGAAGTCAGACGTCGGCTTTGAGGGCACTGGGTACTGCAGCCTCGTTAATGCTAGTCTTGTGGGGCCAGATGTGATTGAGACAAAAACATCTGGGGACAGCCAAGAGAAATGGTTGGCTAAGTGTAGGTGGGACCAAACTGAGAGTGAAAATTTCAAACCAATGCAATGTCACGTGAAGCCGGAGCTCAAAGTAGAGAACTCATTAACATTCATGGCCAACAAGCCTGTCATTAGCCCACAGATGTGGTGTCTATATACAACCCCATCTCCAAAAAAGTTGGGACGCTGTGAAAAATGTAAATAAAAACAAAATGCAACAATGCAAATAATTTAAACCCTATATTTAATTGAAAATAGTGCTAAGACAGCATGTCAAATGTTGAAACTGAGAAATTTTATTGTTTTTTAGAAAAATATTTGCCCATTTTGAATTTGATGCTAACAACACATTCCAAAAATGTTGGGACCGGGGGCAACAAAAGGCTGGTAAAGTAACAGGTCAGTAACATGATTGGGTATAAAAAGAGCATCTCAGAGAGGCGGAGTCTTAACGTTTATAACGAATAACGTTTCTTAATATAAAACAGGAAAAAAACTATTGCTTTTTATCATCTATGGTGCAAAATATAAAGATTCAGAGAATCTGGACGAGGTCAAAAAACAGTATTTGCTGGCTGTGATCTTTGGGCCCTCAGGAGGCACTAAGACAACGTCACACCATATTCTGCACGTATCACAGCGACATTACTCTGTATTAAAGAGTCCAGGTGTTAAACTGGCCTACCTGCAGTCCAGACCTGTCACCACTGAAACATTTGGCACATTATGAAAAAGATGAGCAGCTGAAATCCTGTATCCAACAAGAATGAGAAAACATTTCACCTGCAAAACTACAGCAGTGTCTCCTCAGTTCCCAGTGCTGTTTTAAAGAAGAGGAGATGAAACACAGTAGCAAACATGTCCCCGTCCCGACTTTTCTGGAACATGTTGTTGGCATCAAATTCAATACATGTTTATATTTTTCAAAAAACAATTAATTTTTTCAGTTTCAACATTTCATATGTTGTCTTCTGAGTATTTAACTTTAAAAATACGGTTTCTATTCTATTCTAATTCTATTTTTATTTACATTCCACACAGCGTCCCAGCTGTTTTGGAAATGAGGTTGTGAGTTTGCATAACTCCCCCCAAAAAAACTCCATCTAAGCATGTAGATATATGTCACATGTACGGAGAACAAATTACATCCAAAATCATGTGAAAATGTTCTGTTAGCTATTGGCTACACCCTGGACAGGTCGCCAGTCCATCGAACCCGGAGGAAACCCACTCAGACACGGGGAGAACATGCAAACTCCAGGACACTCCAGGTTTTATTTCATTTTATTCTCGACTTTTATCTCTGGGGTCATCTCAAACAAATTGTGTCTGCTAAGAAAATCCGCAACAAACACCACCTTCAGCACCGCAGCGTGGAGGCTTGTGACAGCATTTCTTCAGAGCTTCTCATGCGGGTTCATAACGACTGGATCCTGCGCCTTCAGCTCTGTGTTCAGCACCAGGGACAGCACAGTGAACACGTCACACAGCTGTGAGCTTCAGGCTGGAACCATTTTTATTTTGAGAGTCAAGCTAAGAAAATGTGTAACAGTGTTAATATTTTTTTTAACATGCTAACACTGACATAACTAATTCAAATCATTTGTAATCCCTTTAAATCCCAGGCGTATTACATACTAAGGCCTATTATTCAGTTGCTACAGGGAGGTCAATGCAAACTGGCTGAGCTAGGTTGTAGAAGCGTGTGGTAAAACCTCGGGCCCACTGGTGGGCCCTGGTCATTTAAGGGGTTAATATGAAGTAGCTGAAGACAAAAGCATGAAGAGATTGGTCCTGAATCTCGAATGCACCAAATCTCAGCTGAAGCTGGTATCTTCCGCTGTTTTGTCAGTGCGGCCCTGACCAGTACATCTTCCTCCCCAGCCAACTCATAGAACCCCAGTGGCTGTTACCACAACCGCCAAAATCAGCCATGTCTTCCAACCCTTCACCCATGCTGCCTCCTGTTGTGCCCCAGTCACAACAACAAAGTTACAACTGCGTTCTGGGTTCCTGTCTTCAATAATGTATCAGCCCCGCTGTCAATAATTTATGGAGCGCTTCATGTAATTGTTGTCCCTCTTTGTGCTGAATTATTAAGAAGGGGGTGTTCTGTCTGCTTCCAGGGATTGTCTCAGTGCTAAGGAAGGGTTGTAGAGGGAGCTGTGGGGAGGATTCGTTGGGGTTCGCTGGCTTGGACGAGGAAGACTGCTGAATATAGAGATTTCTGCAGGGAGCGAATCTCTTTTCCTCGCGGTGGATAGATTTGATCCAGAAAAAAAAAGGAAACCATTGTCTGCCCAATATTTTGAATGCTATTGTCAGTTTATACACACACCACTATTAAAAAATGACTAATCATCTTTTTCCTAATAATATAAACCCAAATTCCTTGCAGATAGATGTATGAAATGCTTCTTTCATGATGATAATAATCTATAGGTTTCTATGTGTGGAAAAATGTTCAATGGTGCATATATCTGTAGATAATTCCATAATAACCGAGATAGTTGCATAATATACATAGATAATTAATTATTATTAAAATATTAATTTGTATTAAACGTTATAATAGAAATGCCCAATATAGCACTGCAAATTTCACTCAAATCAAATAACTGTTTATATTTTTTTCATATCAAGAAGTGGATAATTAACAATAATTAACAGTATTTAATATGAGTGCCACGCCTCCTTCGACATGGCTGAGACCCCAGCCAATACTCTGGACTACATTTCCCAGAAAGCCTTGCTACATCACCGTTCCTCATCAGCGCCCTTCTAATCGCATGCACCTGTCACACCCTGTATATATGCCAGTCTGTTTGGATCCTCACTATCATGTGCGTACCAAGTGGGTCCCCTGTGTTACTGACAGCTCTTCTGGGTTTGAGCTGTTTTCTGTTTACGACCTCGATTCTTATCTTTTTGCTCTGTTTTGACTTTCAGCTTCTGTTTACTGCCTGTGATTTTGTACGTCCCCTTTGGTGTTAAAGCTCTTAACTCAAGCCTCTTCTGTTACAAAGCGAAACACTTGAACAATATTGTACACTAACAATTAACAACTAAAGCAAATTTCAATATTCTGAACTATACTACAAAACTTTTTTTAGTCAATATCTCAACTATTTTGGCAACCACATGAATTCAGGAATTAATAATATACTGTAATTATCTACGTATAGGAATTTCTGTGAAGGTATCTGCCTTTAGATATGATTTTTATTGTCTTTTGAAGGACAATGTATTATGAATATTTATTTATATTTATTAACTTCACACAGTCATATTAGGATCACCTACAGCTCTTATTTACAGTTCTTTCTTCATGTATGTATGTGTGTGTGTGTGTGTGTGTGTGTGTGTGTGTGTGTGTGTGTCTGCGTGATTTCTACTACTTATTACAATCATTTTAAACATTTTCTTCCACTATAGTGTTTTTATGCTTGAAAACACTGATTCTAAACCTTTGAACAGGCTACATGCAGAAGAGGTCCAGGTGCAGTAGCAGGTGGTAGTAGGACTTCAGAGTAGCAACTCTTTGAGGTGCTCATCTTATCATCATGAGTCATGGGCATTGTGAAGTGTGTCTTATCTGTACATATCTGTACACCGAGGCCCATTTGAGACGTGAAAATGATGTGTTAAATGAGGTTTGGGTCCATCTGAGGAAGTCTGTGACTGCTGCTTACGGAATGGATTTAATAATGAAAAGAAAATATTAGTTTTCAATGTCAATAGTTTTTATAGCTGCTAGTGTTGGGACATCACAACCAGCAGTGTCTTTTAAAAGCGCTATTGGCTGCAGCTCGCCATGTAAATATTATCAGAAAACACTGTCATGGGTTTGATTGTTCTCAAACTTTGAAGTAATACTGTGACGAACTGTATCTATTAGAGCTACGCCTTCAGTTACATGCATACACTTAGTAGACACTCTTGTCCAGAGTGACTTACATGTTACAGATGTAGGCAAATGTAATGTGAGGGTTCTTGCGCTAGGACTTGCCTGAACAGGTATCAAACTCCAGTCTGCCATGTGGAGGGCAGCGGTTTTACCCATTGCACTACATGAACCGGTTTTAGGCCTTAAATAAAAATAAATAAACACAACATTAAAAATGACGTCTACATTAATGCTTCGTTATAGCTAAAGTTCGGCTAGTACATCTATGGGATTTCTAATAGTATGTTATGCTGGAAAGCTGTACATTTCATGTTTTATGTGAATCTTGTAAAAGACCATAACGTTTTACTTTGTATATCAGTTTTATATTCACTATTTCAGTGAGATTTCTGGCTTGGAGCTGCTGCCACTGTTTTCCATTTCTAACACCTGACTGAAAACTGCTTAGACTGCAACTTGTATCCAGTCAGTGACGTATCTAGAACTTTAAAGCCAAGATTGATTGAGTTCTCGGTGCTTTTCTAGTTAAGCAGGTGGTTAATCTGAGAAAAGGACTTCAATCCAAATTCTGACGTCCTAACCAACTGAAGAGCTTGCTTTGCTGTAAAAGCACCATGATGATATTACAGTGCTTCAAGATTTTGCTTCCAAACAAAACTTGACAGTGAAATAAGAGCATTACTACAATACTTACGGGGCTGAAATACAACAAGTAATATATACTGTTTTTACTGTATACATACCGTACTTTTAATGTAAGTCAATGGAACCAGCCTTCATTTTGGGCTGTTTCTTTTGGTCTATTCATCATCAAATTTCCACACAATGTAAAGAGCAACACGTATTTTCAAATGTCAAAAAACTGAAAAACGACAAAAATGGAGATACAAGATACAGAACAGTATAGACTCAGCCTCCCTGTGGAGGTCTTCAACAGGACTCTGGAAACTTGCATATTCTTTGCAATACCCCCCCCCCCCCGACTAATTAAGTCCATCCTCTTTAAAAGGCTGCCAATACCTCTGCACCACTGTTTTCACTGCAGTTTTCTAGGAAAGATCGCTTCCATGCATTCTGTAGGAGTCATTTTGCAGTGGGTTGTGTCCGCCCCCTTGTTTCCAGGAGAGGGATTTGGGGAAGTGGTGATGCTAGCTCTCCCTTGGAGACGCTTCCAAACTCTGCGCAAACAAATTACATGGGCCATGGCCCATCTTGAATAATTCAGTTGGTAATATCTCTTGCTGCTGACAGGGCAGAGGAGTGACTAGGATCCCTGATGCTCTGTTTGTGATGTGGGGGGAAAAGCACGAGGCACTGCCATTAATGTAAGAAGCTAAGCCTTAATTAAGAGCACTAATGATGTCTGATTTCTGCAGTAATTCCAAGAACCCCCTCCTCCCTCACAGCCAAATACCCCTTATTCAAATCCTTAGAGTAATAACACTGGAACAGCCAAGTGATCCCCAAAGATACATATAAAATGCATAGCTCTGGTTCAGAAATCTGATTGGCTGAGCCACTCAATGCCATTGTAAAATACTCATATACACCCATAAGACTGCGCACATCAGTAGAATTTATTAAGGAATTTATATTAATTGTGCTGTGCTGTTGATGGAATAAGCTTCAACTGTTGCATGGCATATCCTGCCTTCTGCCCGATGACCGCTGGGATTGGCTCCAGCACCCCCCACGACCCAGAAGGAGAAGCGGCTTAGAACATATGTGTGTGTGTGTGTGTGTGTGTGTGGGGGGGGGGGTATTGTATGGCAACCATAACCCACTATTAATGAACTACAATGCTTGAAACAAGAATTGTTTACTGTAAGTACTATGGATAATAAATAATAATTTTCAATTAATTTTGAAATTAATTTTCAATTAATTTTGAAATTTGTTTCAATTTACTCATTACATTCAACTAAAAAGGTTTCTTTGCAAAGATGCAATAAAAAACATTTTGGCATATGTTTGTGCTTTTATATATATATACCTGGGGGAGGGGCTCGCCAGTGAGCGTCTGGTGGCCGGGATTTCACTCATGGTGCCCGGCCGGGCCCAGCCCGAAGGAGCTACATGAGTCCCCCCTCCCATCGACCCACCACCGATGGGAGGGGCAGTAGTAGGGGTTCGGTGCATTGTGGATCGGGCAGTGTCCGAAGGCATGGGCCTTGGCGTTCTGATCCTCGGTTGCTGAAACTGGCTTTTGGAACTTGGAACGTTACCTCACTGGCGGGGAAGGAGCCTGAGTTGGTGCGCGAGGTACCGGCTAGATATAGTCGGGCTCACCTCAACACACAGCTTGGGCTCTGGGTCCAATCTCCTTGAGAGGGGCTGGACTTTATTCTTTTCTGGAGTTGCCCATGGTGAGAGACGGCGGGCAGGTGTGGGCTTTCTCATAGCCCCTCGACTCGACGCCTGTATGTTGGGGTTTTCCCCGGTGGACAAGAGGGTAGCTTCCCTACGCCTTCCAGGGGTGGATGAGATCCGTCCCGAGTTCCTCAAGGCTCTGGATGTTGTGGGGCTGTCTTGGCTGACACGCCTTTTCAACATTGCGTGGACATCGGGGGTGGTGCCACTGGATTGGCAGACTGGGGTGGTGGTGCCTCTTTTTAAAAAGGGGGACCGGAGGGTGTGTTCCAACTACAGGGGAATCACACTCCTCAGCCTCCCTGGCAAGGTCTATGCAGGGGTACTGGAGAAGAGAGTCCGGCTCATAGTCGAACCTCGGATTCAGGAGGAGCAGTGCGGGTTCCGCCCTGGTCATGGAACACTGGACCAACTCTTTACCCTCTCCAGGATTCTGGAGGGTTCATGGGAGTTTGCCCAACCAGTCCACATGTGCTTTGTGGATCTGGAGAAGGCATTCGACTGTGTTCCCCGGGGTATTCTGTGGGAGGTGCTTCGGGAGTACGGGGTACATGGCTCTTTGCTACGAGCCATTCAGGCCCTGTACAAACAAAGCTGGAGTTTGGTTCGCATGGCCGGCAGTAAGTCAGACTCATTCCCAGTGAGAGTTGGACTCCGTCAGGGCTGCCCTTTGTCACCGATTCTATTCATAATTTTTATGGATATAATTTCTAGGCGCAGTCAGGGGATGGAGGGTGTCCGGTTTGGTGACCTCAGGGTCACATCGCTGCTGTTTGCAGATGATGTGGTCCTATTGGGGACATCAGGCCGTGAACTTCAGCTTTCACTGGATCGGTTTGCAGCCAAGTGTGAAGCGGCCGGGATGAGGATCAGTACCTCCAAATCCGAGGCCATGGTTCTCACGCGGGAAAGGGTGGAGAGCCCTCTCTGGGTCGGGGATGAGCTCTTGCCTCAAGTGGAGGAGTTCAAGTATCTCGGGGTCTTGTTCACGAGTGATGGTACAAGGGAGCGGGAGATTGACAGGCGGATTGGTGCTGGGTCAGCAGTGATGCGGGCTCTTTACCGGTCTGTTGTGGTAAAGAAAGAGCTGAGCCATAAGGCAAAGCTCTTGATTTACTGGTCGATCTACATTCCCACCCTCACCTATGGTCATGAGCTTTGGGTAATGACCGAAAGAACGAGATCGCGAATACAAGCGGCCGAAATGAGTTTCCTCCGCAGGGTGTCTGGACTCTCCCTTAGAGATAGGGTGAGAAGTTCGGTCATCCGGGAGGGACTCGGAGTAGAGCCACTGCTTCTTTACGTCGAGAGGAGCCAGTTGAGGTGGTTCGGGCATCTGGTTAAGATGCCTCCTGGACACCTCCCTTGGGAGGTGTCACAGGAAAGTCCACCAGGGAGGAGACCCGGGGAAGACCCAGGACACGCTGGCGTGACTATATCGAACAGCTGGCCTGGGAGCGCCTCGGAAGCCCCCAGAGAGCTAGTGGAAGTGGCTGGGAAAAGGGAGGTCTGGGCCTCATTGCTCAGGATGCTGCCCCCGCGACGCGGAAGATGATGGATGGATGGATGGATATATATATATATATATAAATAATCAGTGGTGGACAGTAAGTAAGTAAATATACACACATATAATGTGTATACTGAGCTGCAAAAACTTGCCACTTTGAATTCCATAATTTTGTGATGTCACAAAAACACATTCCCATTTATCCCATTTAGTATAGAGCACTTTAACTCCGCCCATTTATATTGAAGTTATAAAGTGTGTTTCAACCTGGACTGCTTTTTGAATGGCACGACACAGAAGCCAATCAAACCAGAACTCATTTACATAAAAAGTGAAAAAAAAAAGAAAAAGCCAATTTTCTGTGTGGGTCCTCTGTGAGTGAATTTCTTTGTTCTATAAATATACTAGACTCATAAGTTTGGTAAATGTATGCTGTAAAACGTGATATCTTGACAAGTGAATTAGTCATAAATCTAGTCATTATGTCTCGTATGTAATCTTATTACAGATTATTTAACTTTATTTAACTATTTAAAGATACATTCAACTTCATCTTTTAACCGTTTCTTCACGTTTTGCTTGTGTCAAGCATTTTTTATAACAAGTAAAATTATTTGCCAACACACTGAAATAAATTCACTTAATAAAAACAAACCTTAAACGAGTGAGAAATAAGATAAATAATCTTAAAATAAGCTTACAACAATCTCCAAATGAGAAACGTTTGACATATTGACTAGATTTAAGATTATTTCATTTGCCAAGATATGAATTTTGCAGTGTATTCTCAGAATATTCTGACATAATAATTCTAAATTTCAGCCTGATTATGAACTTGGCTGCTCATGTGAATTATGTAACTGTCAAAATGAGGCCTATAGCATTACATCATTTCTGTTTCACAGGTTCAGGAGCGCAATTTCTCCTCTTTTGCAGCTGGAAAGGCTGCAGCAATGAAGCGTTTAACAGAGTGGTGGCTGTTGTCAGGTCTTTAGCAGGTTTGCAGGTCTGCTTAACAACCACCCCCCCCAAACACACACACACACACACACACACACATACACACACAGAGCCGCCACCTGTGTTTCATCCGTCCGGCGTTCAGCTTGGCTCTTGAGCTTTCTGTCAACATGTCATATCCTGTCTGAGCCACTGCCTGTCTCCACAGGAGCTCCAGACACAAACATATGGTGTTTATTCATCAGAGGACGGACGAAAGCAGAGGGGACTTGATGAGAAAGAATTCCCTTTCCTTCTTTTTCCATAAAAATCCAAATCATACAAACAGAGGTGGGTAGAGAAGCCTAAACTCATATGCATGTAAATCATATGCATTACTTCCAAAAAAAGTATGATGAAAAAATAAATTGTAAAAGTGGTCTATAATACATTTTAGACCAAAAGCCTTCAGATATTAGGGTTAACCCTGTATTGCATGCCGTACTGACACCATATTACTTTAATACAACATATTAAATAATGTTTTAATTGTACACTAACAATCGTAATTAGAATAGGTTTTTATATTCCAAACAAACATGGAGATACTATTATAATAAACACTCACCGGCCACTTTATTAGATACACCAGTTTAGTTGCTTGTTAACACAAATATCTAATCAGCCAATCACACGGCCGCAGCTCACTGCATTCAGGCGTGTAGAGGTGGTCAAGACGACTTGCTGAAGTGCAGACCGAGCATCAGAACGGGGAAGAAAGGGGATTTAAGGGGCTTTGAACGTGGCGTGGTTGTTGGTGCCAGACGGGCTGGTCTGAGTATTTCAGAAACTGCTGATCTGCTGGGATTTTCACGCTCAACCATCTCTAGGGTTTACAGAGAACGGTCCGAAAAAGAGGAAATATCCAGTGAGCGGTCAGTCGTGTGGATGAAAATGCCTTGTTGATGTGAGAGGTCAGAGGAGAATGGGCAGACTGGTTCCAGATGATAGAAAGACAGCAGGAACTCAAATAACCAACCAGAATCTCTGAGGAACGTTTACAACACCTTGTTGAAAGTCTGACACGAAGAATTAAAGCAGTTCTGAAGACAAAAGGGGGTCCAACCTTTTACTTGCAGTGGCTGGTGAGTGTATTTACACTTGCATGATGGAACTGAACATGTACTATGCAAAAGTCTGAGTCCGCCATTCATTTATTTAATTTATTTAACAGTCAAAATACCCAATAAGTACAAGATATTAATTTTTGCAGGTGATATTTGTGATAAGGATAAAAGATCCACTTGCATACAGAAAGAGAAGCTCATGACGTCAAAACTGCCCCCATCTGATAAACAACACTTAAAGCTTTCATCTTGAGACAGAGGAAGAAATCAAGCTGCTTCAGATCTGAAAACATCCACAGGTGTTTCTGTCCATCCTTCCACTGTGAGGTGAGTTTACTGTATTGTAGTTTACTGTATTGTACTGTATTGTATTGTTATTGTATTGTATTGTACGGCTCAGAGTTCTGTGTTCAGCTCTGCTCCTTCTCTCTCTGTATCAGTGACTGTGTTTCTATCAGTATCTGAGCTCAGGACCGTCTCTCTCTCTAACCTACTGGTAACTAGTAGAGAGACTTTCTCTAGATACACAAAGCTCTTCTTGTAAGTCGCTCTGGATAAGATCGTCTGCTAAACGCTGGAAATGTAAAATGTAAATGTAAAGAAGACCACTCAGCACTGTGGGTCTGAAAGGATGTGTAGCTGATCAAGAAGAACCTCACTGAGAAAAGGAGACGGACACATCAAACAAAGAAGCTGAACAGTGGACTGACCACCCCAGAGTCCAGACCTCAACACCACTGAGTGTGTTTGATTACTTCAGAAAATCATCAACCAGCTTCTCAGACTGGTGTGGAAAAATATCCCGACAGATTTCTTTGAAAAGCTGAAAGCGTGCCTCTTTAAAAAATGGAAGCTGGCCTAAAAAAAATCAAAATACTTAAAAATGGCACATTATATTTTGTTGTTGAGGCTTCTGCATTTAAAATTTAATCTTTAATTCAGAAACTTCAATGTTATAGATTTAACATGTGCTTTCATGCTGTATTTTTAGTGTTTGCTTCGTGTTTGTTTTGACTGGAAATGAAATAAATAAAAGGTCTCAGGCACAGTATTGTGCATATTTAGGAAATTTGTCATAACATCTAAACCGTGTATATAATACTGAATGTTCAAAAATTAACTTTACACTCAACAGATCGATGAAAAATGTCCGAAGGAGGCTGTCAGGAGCAGAAATGAGTACTGAGTAACTATTAGAACTGCAGTGGAACGTCTTAGTCAGTCCAGCATAGGTTGGTAGGTTTGTTCTTTTCTTCTGAAGTTCTCTTCATGCTCCTCAATGAAATGCTAAACCTCAAACGTCAGAAGAGTGATTGCAGAGGAGGTGCTGCAAGCATTCATTAACAAAATAAAATAATAAAAAAGGAATTCGATTAAGAGACCCTTATTAGTCCCACAACGGGGAAATTCCACCTCCACGTTTAACCCATCCGTGAAGTGAAACACCACATACACACTAGTGAGCACACACACAAGGGGGCAGCGAGCACACTTCCCCGGAGTGGTGGGCAGCCCAATCCGCAGTGCCCGGGAAGCAGTTGGGGGTTAGGTCATGGACTGTCAGCTCTGGGGAACGAACCAGCGACCTTCCAGTCACAGGGCTGGTTCCCAGACCTCCAGCCCACGACTGCTAAGTAACTAAATGTTCCAAAAAAGTGAAGAAAACCAAAGAAGACAACTCAAAATGTTCTTTACTGAGTAAGTATAACTGATTCTACCCACCTCTGCATTAAACATTAAAACATTGTGCTGTGCTGTTAATAGAATAAGCTTTGACTGTTGCATGGCAACCATAGCCTGTTATAAATAAACGACATTGCTTGGCACAAAAAATGTTTACTGTAAGGACTGTTAATAATAAATTCTAATTTTCAATCAACTTCTAATTTGAATGAGTTTAGGAGTTTAAATCAACCCATTTACACTGAAATTACAAAGACTGTTTCAACTCGAACTGCTTTTTGAATGTGGCACCACGCAGAGGAGCCATACAGAACAGAGCTCATTTACATAAATTTGTCTTAATGGCCTGTTTAAGTCTAACGCATAAGGAGAAACTGAGAAATGAAATATGAAAAATAAATCTACAAGAAAAACGTTCTATATGGACCCTGTATGAGTGAGTCTGTTAATATATTATACTCATAGTTTTGATAAATGTACACTGCATACAAGATCAGGTGCCTCAACCAGCTCTCTGACTGTGAACATGATTCTGTTCTTGGGTTCTCCATGGTAACACTAACAGCAATGTTAACCCCTAAGCTTCTTACAGGCGTCCTTCCTTTCAGAATGTGCTGCGTAGGTGTGAACACGTTCGTTGTTCATTGTTTCTTGGATGTCTTTCTCAGTGTATGAGTAGATATGATGAGATTCGTGATGGAATTTGTCTGGTTTTCTACTCATTGTGTTCATACTTGAGTGAT
This sequence comes from Pygocentrus nattereri, assembly GCF_015220715.1. NCBI lineage: Eukaryota > Metazoa > Chordata > Actinopteri > Characiformes > Serrasalmidae > Pygocentrus > Pygocentrus nattereri. The sequence continues at coordinate 1,041,731 of NC_051236.1, read as the reverse complement.
GGTTTTATGCTCTGAATGCTGTTTTCCTCAAATCCTTCTCATCTCAGTTGCTCAGTCATAAAGTCGTCTACCACACTCTGATAGGAAAAACAAGATTAAATAAAAGGCAGGAGCCCAATGATAGAACCTGCTTTAAGGAATCGGCAAAACAGCAATTTTCACTCGTTTCAGCTGCAGTCCATCGACCACTTAAGGTAAGTTTAACACTAAGTAGCTTTGGGGAAACTGGTTCCTGTTATTTGGAACAGGGAAACATCTAAACATGCAGGACGGGAATACTTCAGGAATACTTCAGTTTAGGCAACTACGAAACTGTTCAAGTTTCATTTTGAAACATTTCACAACAAGCAGGTGAACTGGACAGAAGTGAGGATATCATAATTGGATATGAATGGAACCGGAGGCAAGCGAAGATTCGGTGTGGCTGACCTCTTTGTGTTAAGCTTCATGACAGAAGTGTGAAATATAGCCACATAACTTTGGAAGTACTTCAGAATAATGTTGTCACTTCACACAGTCTGCTGCTGCATCAATAAATGCAGACTGAAACTCAATTGTGCAAGGAGAAAGCCAAAAATCATTCTATGCAGAAACACCGCCGAGTTCTCTGGGCTGAGCTCATCTCAGATGGCCCGAAATACAGTGGACATGCGTGCCTTGGTCATATATGGTCCAAGTTTCAGCACATAATTCTACGTTGGGATTTTAGAGAGACGACATCTTTTCCTGGGACGTTCATGGTCAGTTCAGCAAGACAACACCAGGCCTCATTCTGCACATCTGCATGACCTTATTGAAGACCTGGATGAGATGAGAGTGGGTTGAGAGAAATTTTGGGGATTTGCTCAGTACCTAAGCAAAACCTTGACGGATTTGTACTCCATATATTCAAAAGAAAATACTTTTGCTTCTACTCAAGTATGTCAGAGAGATGTTTTTACTTAGATACATTTTAGGCATTAACATTAATTACTAATACCTTCATCGTGTTTTCACTGATTAGTTATATTGATGACAGTGTATATGCTGCTGTGTGACTGGTCACAGCTCTTTTGAGGTGTATCATTTCATTTTGATGAAAAGTGCCTAAAAAGGAAAAGAATAGAATACAACCGAACTTTAGTTAACATGCTGATAGATGCTGGATGGACTGTATAAGCTACGTTCACATTACAAGCCCCGTTTGCTCTAATCCGATCTCTCTGACGTGATGGTTCACATTCGTTTAGGTAAGTGATTCAAATCAAATTAATGTGATGAACCGGCCTCAACTGACCCTCATGAGCTCATCCTGCTCAGTAACATCACGTGACTGAATCACTGCATCATCAGCACAAACTAACGAGCAGAACGAGCTTCGCTGAGAAGATCATTAACTCTGATCAGCTCTCAGCTTCATTATTAGAGCCAGACGGAGGAGGAAAAGGTGAGACGAGCTGCTTTTCCACCGTTTACAGGCTTTAACGTCTGTTTGGCGCTGTTGCCATGGTAACGCTGAATGATGACCCACGTGCAGTGGAAAGAACACATGAATTCCGATCTGAGCGTCACATTAAGGTCAGATACGTATCCGATCTAGGACCACATATGAAAGTGACAGGTCGGATTTAAAAAGATCAGATTTGTCCACACAGCCCTGAAAACATCAGATCTGAGTCACATCAGGGCAAAAATTGGGTTTGTGCCACTTCAGCCTGGTAATGTGAACACAGCCTTAGATCCACAGTTCCAGTGTTCAGGGACTTCTACTCAAATTGCTTTTCGGACAGGTACTTTAACCTGTACTGCAGTTACTGTTTCACTGAAGTAACATTACTTTTACTTCAGTAAGGCTTTAGGCTACTCTACAGAAAGGTGCCACAAAGGGTTTTGGAGCATAGAAGAACCACTTTGGTTGCCTAAAGAACCATGTCACATAAAAAAATGTCACGTAATTGAAAGGTTTAAGGTTTAAACCTAGGAGGTTTCTCCTAGAATGTTATGAATCTTTTATGAACATATTGAATCTTTCACAAGAAAACAAACTCTCAGTTATCCATTGCTCAGCAGCCTAACATCCAACCATCCATCCATCCATCCATCCATTTTCTAAGGCGCTTCTCCATCAGGGTCGTGGGGGGGTGCTGGAGCCTATCCCAGCGGTCATCGGGCAGAAGGCAGGATAGCAGCGTAACATATAAAGGGAAAATCAATACCAAAGAATACATTTGAATAAAGCTCCCTCCACTTTAATGAGTGGTCGATCTGGATCGCTCAAATGTCGTGAGTCAGGTGATTCTAAAAGAAATCTAAATCTAAAATGTAAATAAATAATAGTACTAAATAACAGTGAAAAGTAACTACAGCACTTATTAATCTTTGTGAGTAGATTAAAATACTGTTTCTCCTCCAGGCAGCTTTATATATCCTAAGATAAATGACTGCTGTCAGTGAAATTAAAATGACTATAGCTGTGTTTGATTAATTGTAACGTGGAGCGAGGAGGCGGACGGATACACTGAAATAAGCGAGATTTATTTTGAGCAAATCTAGGGCCATCGTCGAAACGGTCCAGGCTCAAACACGGAGAGGATGACAAGCAGAAACACAGAACCTCAAAAAAGAATCAAACACTACAAACAATATATCCAGCACAACCAAACATACAAACAAAGACCAGCAAGAAACTCAGGAAAACACAGGGCTTAAATACCAGGGTTAACGAGGGACAGGCGGAAACAGGGGTGGGAACAATCAGGGGCGGAGTCACAAAACAAGGGGCTGGACTAAAAACCAAAACAAAGAAGCACACGGACAGGACAGGGAGGGGCCAGTCGTGAAATTCATGTGGTTCACTTCACGTTTGACAGAGTTCAACTAGTTAAAGATCCATAATAAAAATCTGTGTTCTTTGTTTGATGCGTCCGTCTCCTTTTCTCAGTGAGGTTCTTCTTGATCAGCTACACGTCCTTTCAGACCCACAGCGCTGAGTGGTCTTCTCACAGTGGAAGGATGGACAGAAACACCTGTGGATGTTTTCAGATCTGAAGCAGCTTGATCTTCTCCTCTCTCTCAGAGATCAAAGCTTTCAGTGCTGTTTATCTGATGGGGGAAGATCTGGTGTCTACCAGGTCTTCCAGGTGGTTGTTAGGAGTCTCATTTTTTTTCTGTAGCTTTTAATCATTTTATGAACACTAGTTTTGGAAATTCCTGTTTTATTTACTTATGCTCATTTGAATTTCTCCTCCCTTATGCCAATGGATTTTCTTCATATCCCTTGAGAAATATCTCCTGAGAAATATGAACTTGCGCTTAATGGTTGGTTTAAATAAATGAAAGATGAGGTCTGATTTCAGCACAGCACTCGACTAGCAAGTAAGGCAAACCTGAGCTACATTTACAGCTATATATATATATATATATATATATATATATATATATATATATATATATATATATATATATATATATATATGAAAATTTCATTTACACATATGCTTTAGCCTGTCGGATTGGGGGTTGGCACTTCTCAGCTTTCTCCTAGTCAGTGGTCTTGTAATTGATCTGCTGTTCCAGTCATGCACACATGAAAGCGTGTTTAATGGTAGCGATTCTCAGACATAGGTTCAGGTTTGTCACCCCTCTCTGACACTTACTGCAGTCATATTGAAGTTCCTCTCCTTTTTTTGAAGTTCTTTCCTTGCACATTAAACAGGACAGCTCCATTTCAATTTCAAAGCCCTGGCACCTTTTGGAGATGATGCCGATTGGGCCCTTATGTCAGACATGAGCTTTCAACACAGGACATGTCAACCTTCCTGAATCTAACACAGCCTGCATGAGGCATCATTATTTCAAAGCATGTGGACTATTGCCATGGAGACTCAGGTAAAGCTGGTTTTAGATCACCTACATGAATTCTGGCAGCAGCTGAAGACAACAAGACATATTTTACAAGACAGTTCAATACTGATGTTTTCATTAATTTAACTAAATATATACAGCTGGATGCAAATGTTTGTGGACCCCTGGTCAAATGACACCTTCTGTTGATTTTCTAAGTCAAAATAAGACAACATGTTGAATTAAAGTCAATGTGCTCGTAGTTTTTCATTTCATTTTAAGTGTGGTGGTGTTTGGTGGTGCATGTTGCAGACCTTACCCCATAACTGAGCAGAATACTTCAATAAAGTTATGGCTACTTACTGAAAACACTATATAGTATTTATGTTGTATCTTCATGTATATATTGTACTGTAAATAAGGCAAATGTGGTGCTAGGAATTTTATCGAAGGACTTTATTGATGTAGGGTGGCAAGCAAGGAACCGGACCCCAATCCGCTGTGTTGATGTCTGCAGTGTTACACACGACCCTACGCCATTATAATACAGAAAAAAGCAACAGAATACATTAAGAATAAACTGTTTAAATTAAATAGTTGATTCTTACTTCTTATTTAATTTACACAGTTTAAATGTTTGCTCTTAGTCTGTCCTAAAAGTGTCTATCAAGTTTTTATATTATTCATTTTAATATATTTTTTCTGAAATAAAACACTGAGTGGAACACAACAGGGTGGAGTCCACTTTATGCCTAGTCCAGGTTTTTCATCATTTCTGTTCTTTACATCGTTTAAATTCTTTTAAATACCTTTTATATCATTTTCAAATAATCTAAAACTTCATTGATTTTGCAAAAAGGACACTTTTATTTAATTATAAGATAAATATTACTAAACACAGGGCTTATTGGGGGCTTTTTATTTGTGCACATTGTGAAATATGTATATTATCTTGTATTTTGCTAACCTCTACAAACTTAAAAAGTAAAGTTAGAACATTTTCTATTTGCCATATCCCAATAACAAAACCTTGCATATTTTACACTGTTCAGTTCAATCCCCCAAGACAACTTAGTAACAATGAAATTAATAACTGATCATCACATTGATTTATCAGTCTGATAAGCAGAGCTCAGTAGAGATTACTGAGATTAATATCCGATCGAATTGATTTATCAGTCCACTCAGGCTTTAGTAGGAAATTCCATGTTTAAGAAGAAGCTGTTTCTTGCATTTTTTCTTAAGAGTCAATTTAATGATCCTGTTTGTTTTGCTGATAGTTAAACATTATTGATGCGGCTTAAAGATATTTGTATTTTACAGTAATTCATAAATAAATCATATCTGTATTCTGAACATAAATATTTACATCCCCATGCTGTGTTCATATGTAACATTCATTATTGCCATATTTTCCACCTTCACTTTACATGTTTTAGCAAATTGTTGCTTATTTAGTAATGAACACTTTGAGCGATTTGAGAAGTGAAGCATGAAGGAAATGAGCAAAGTGCAGGAATAGCAGCAGCACGGTGATCTGTGCCCCTTCTGGACCACATTTTGCCCTGCAGCCGACATCATTAGGAGATAATTAGCCATTACTAATGTAGATCTCCCTCCATTTACATGCAGCAAGACTGTACACCCCTCTCAGCCGAATTCATCTCCATAGTGATGATGAGCCTTTTATAAAGACTGGCCGGCACTCGTGGTCAATGATGTGATAAAGACAGGCTTTATGACCGCTCGTTGTCATTTCAGTATTTCTCATTTGCGGGGCTTCATATGTGTCATATCAAATAAAAGGCTGTTAGAATGGATATGGTGGTGTTCAATGAAGCAGCCACTTCTCCATTCTCCAAGTACTTCAGGTAGACACAACAGGCCATTGGGTGTAATAATGTCAGCAAAAGCATTTCAGATTTGAGCAAATGTTGATGAAAAGATAAACTGCCACTGATGTGACCTAACATGGTCTGTGTGCCGCCCTCTTTATCTTCAGTCCTTGAACAGTAATGATAAGTTGCCCTCATTGGCCCTGACACCTGATCCGAGAGTGAGTGGCTTGATTCAGAGTTATATACAGAGTTCTGACCTCATTTAGTCCAGCCAAAGTCCAGTATTAACAAGTGGATCTGTTTACTGTTCTCTGAAAGTGGACTCAAATCACAAGTGGGTCAATATCTTGCATTTCTCATCATATACTCTTATAGAAATAATTTAGTGAAAAATAAGTTATTTTTAAGTTAAAGATCCAAAATATTAATATCAAATACATCAGGCAAAAAAGTAGCAAAATGGAGCAACCAGACCCCCACCAGCCCCCCACCAGCCCCCCAAATATAATATAACACCAGCTGTAATACAATAACGCTGATTTGGTTGGAGTTCAAACTTTTCTTCTTTCAGTTGGAACTGGAGCTATGAGGCTAATGCAGCTTTGCAAACAATAGATGTCAATGGTCACCATAAGTTGTTTACATAAAAATCTAACTTCCCTAATTTATATTACTTCTCAAACCATATTCAGCAATCCATAATCCTTCCTGCGTTGTTTAAGATCCAAATTTTGCTTCTTTAGTTTAGCCCTGAGGCTAACATTAGAAGTCAATAGTCCTACTAAATCGCTTAAAATACATCACCAAACGTCTTTCAGTTCATCACCAAAACGTCTTTCAGTTCGTCACCAAACGTCTTTCAGTTCATCACCAAACGTCTTTCAGTTCATCACCAAAACGTCTTTCAGTTCATCACGAAAACGTCTTTCAGTTCATCACCAAAACGTCTTTCAGGTCATCACTAAACGTCTTTCAGGTCATCACCAAAACGTCTTTCAGCTCATCACCAAAACGTCTTTCAGTTCATCACCAAACGTCTTTCAGTTCGTCACCAAAACGTCTTTCAGTTCGTCACCAAAACGTCTTTCAGTTCATCACCAAACGTCTTTCAGGTCATCACCAAACGTCTTTCAGGTCATCACCAAAACGTCTTTCAGCTCATCACCAAAACGTCTTTCAGTTCATCACCAAACGTCTTTCAGTTCATCACCAAAACGTCTTTCAGTTCATCACCGAAACGTCTTTCAGTTCATCACCGAAACGTCTTTCAGCTCATCACCAAAACGTCTTTCAGCTCATCACCAAAACGTCTTTCAGTTCGTCACCAAAACGTCTTTCAGCTCATCACCGAAACGTCTTTCAGTTCGTCACCGAAACGTCTTTCAGTTCGTCACCGAAACGTCTTTCAGCTCATCACCAAAACGTCTTTCAGCTCATCACCGAAACGTCTTTCAGCTCATCACCGAAACGTCTTTCAGTTAATCACCGAAACGTCTTTCAGCTCATCACCGAAACGTCTTTCAGTTCATCACCAAAACGTCTTTCAGCTCATCACCAAAACGTCTTTCAGTTCATCACCAAACGTCTTTCAGTTCATCACCAAACGTCTTTCAGTTCATCACCAAATGTCTTTCAGTTCATCACCAAAACGTCTTTCAGTTCGTCACCAAAACGTCTTTCAGTTCATCACCAAACGTCTTTCAGTTCATCACCAAAACGTCTTTCAGTTCGTCACCAAACGTCTTTCAGTTCATCACCAAACGTCTTTCAGTTCGTCACCAAACGTCTTTCAGTTCATCACCAAACGTCTTTCAGTTCATCACCAAACGTCTTTCAGTTCATCACCAAAACGTCTTTCAGTTCATCACCAAAACGTCTTTCAGTTCATCACCGAAACGTCTTTCACCTTCCTTCTATGTTGTTTAGACCACAGTATGACTTACTGTGAACCATAAAACTTTATAAAACTCACTGCTACAAGCTGCCATTTCACACCACTCCAGGGCTGATATTCACAAAGCAGGACTGCTCTTGGATCAGATACCTCCATATTTGTTATTCTCAGGTGGTTTCTGAATGCAAATGTTTAATAAAGTAAACCACCCTGCTAGAAAAACCAGTGTGACCATCAGGAAAACCAGCAAGTGTTGTGTGTTGGATGCTAGTATGTTGTTCAACCAGTCATGACCTGCTAGACCAGCACCAGACCACCATTAGACCAGCATAAACCAGCATAGACCAGCTTAGCATATCATGCTGGTCTGTGCTGTTTCTTTCAGCAAGCCATACTGTGGCCAAAACCATAGCAACAAGTCAGTGTGACCTTAATGAAGAGCTGGATGGTACTTGAGCAGGTTGAGAGAAGGTTTGGTGATGTATTTGCAGAAAAGATGTGTCTGGCTGTTGACAGGTAGTGTTTGTTGAAATATCAGCCTTGTATCTCCAGTGCTAAATTAAAGGAGTCTTGATTGACCAACTACATCTGCAGTAAGTGGAAAAATTAGATGTTTTCGCTGAATTATTCCTTTAAAAATAAAGATGAAAAAACAAAAATATGCTTTTGGAGAGATGCCATAACAGATCCACTTTTGTTTAGCTAACAAACCAAAAGTGGCTCTTCTATGGCAGATACTTCACTAAGGATCGGTTGTAAAAAACATTTGTAGCTTTACTCCTCTTCAACCAGCCGATCATCAAACTGCGTCATTTGATTTCACTCTACTTTTAATTTGTGTCAACAGCCAATGTAAAAGTGTCCATCACATCACCCGAGGGAAGCAAAATCAGATTAGAGGAGTAAATAAAAACGGTGGCCAGAAGACGGCTGTTATGTAGATGGTGGATTCAAGAAGGCAGATTTCACGAGGCTCAGCAGGCTGTGTACTGGCTCTTCATCTCATAATAATAAAGATAATAATGGATGTATGAGGTGCCAGTAACGTTCTTCTTTAACCCCTTTCTGCAGGCCTGCTAGTGCCATCTCGGGGGTTTATTTTGGTTTGTCCATCTGAATTTACATGACCAAATCATAACTGGAATTATTCAGTAACTGCATGAAATAAATGCAAATTTTGATTTTATTGATTTATTTATATTTTTTGTAGAGGCTCCCCTCAATTTAACAGAAAATGGGTTTTATGATCACACATATTGGTATATGATTACAATTCACTGCTGAAAGCCAAAAATCTCCGTCGCTCTTTGTGTTATTCTATAAAAGTGATGTTTCCAGAGCAGATCACTGAAGAGACGCCGTCTGTTTATAGTTTAGAGCCCAGATTTGGGGAAAAACGGCTCGACTGAGTTCAACTGAGTTCAGCTTCTTTTATTACAAGGGTTTAAAATGACGTCACCGTCTATTAGACTGGAGAGAAGAGCTACAGCCTCACACGACGCCCAGCTTCTGAATGGAGCTTATGGAATTTTTTCATGAAAGTTGTGAAGAATATGACGAAGTGCATTTTGGAACCACTGGTGGCTACAGGCTGAACCGCAAGGACCATAACAGGCTGAAATTACATTTTATGGCAACTGTGAAAAGAGGTTGAGAAATTAGACTCAAGTGTGACTCTAAAATAATAATATTTTACTGTAAATACAGACAAGCAGACCCCCTTTTAACACTGCTATAGAGCACCTATCTTGAAGTGCAGCAGTGAAAAAGCTGTCTGTGACAGTGATCAACAAACCCATTCAAAATCTGACAAAGTAGTCTGAGAAACTCTGAACAATAAAACAAATACAGTACATACAGATATAAGATTCCACTGTGAAAAAGAAGATATAAATAGCCTTCCTTCCTTCCTTCCTTCCTTCCTTCCTTCCTTCCTTTCTTCCTTCTTTCCTTCCTTCCTTCGGACAGCTAATGAACGATAACATCACGTCACCTGTGCTTTAGACTTGACAAACCTGAAGGAGTTTCAAGCCATACTGGTCACCCATTTGTAAGTCCAATGATGTTACACAAGTTTGATCAGGACTAAAAGGTTATTTGGTCATTTTAAGGCAAATAAACACATATTTTTCATAAACCCCTCCATTCACATCTCTTCAGAAGCAAAAAAAAATCATATGAAATCCTCAGGGAGGTCTTGCTTTAGTGACATCCCAGTAACATCCCGGCTGTGGTTTGGTGTCCGTAGATCATCACAGCCGTGATGTTACTGGTGATACCTCACTCCTCGAGTGTCTCTACTGCTTTAATACAGCAGGTAAATAAATACAGTAAGAAATGAATAAACTGGCCGTGAACGCGGCTTTAATATGTTTTAATGTTCAGCTCCTTCCTCCTAATTAGAGCTCCTTAACGAGCAGCTCGTTGCTACGTCAGAGTAACGAGCTCCGCCTACTCGCTGCTCAGCTGGTGGTTTGTTCTCCAGCTCCACTCAGACCGACTGACCGTTTGGGAATTTAGTGTCGTCTCGTCTTCAGAGTTGGACCAAATCGGCTGTCGGTCAGATGTGATCTTAACAATGTCCGTTGTTTCTTTTCTTGCTTTTCATTGTTTCTAAGTATCCATTGTTGGCCACTGTATCTTCTGCGCAAAGTATGAACTAAAAACGTTCAAATGGCTCGAGCATCTCCTACAGCGGTCAAATTCGTTGCTTAGCAACGGCATCTCAGCGGAGTGATTACAGTGTTTGTGGAAAACACCGTTATGAACTAACTGCTGTATAATCTTCTATAAAATTACCATTTTTAACTCTTGAGGTTAAACGTGTACCTGAAGAGTTTTACTCCAAAATATCCTGTATATCAATTTGTAGCAATTTTGGATAGAAAGTTTTTGAAAAGAATAGCAGCTGATATATAATCGATTACTCATTTTAATTTCTCTGAAGAAGCTGATGTCATTCAAAATATAGCGATGATTGTTCCTGTATGTGTGAGATCGCCTATCATAAAAAAATAATAAAAACTCCTGAAAGTGGTTTATAATGCGTATTGTAACAAAAGCCTTCAATTATACAGACAATCCATCCTGATTCATCCACTTAACATCTGTACATGTACATTTGCAGTAACTAGCAATCTTCTATGCATGCACTCATGTTCAGCTCAGTGGCAGTGGCACTAAGCAGGTAGATGATGGAGTGGGGATCACTGAAGATGCATGAGGAGGATGAGGATGATGCTGTTCATCACTGCCAGGGCTCTGACAGTGTTTTGGAGTTTTCTCATCTACTGACGTTTTCATCCTTTCCACTGGAAAGCTTTTCACAGAACTCTCCAAACCACCCACCCCCGGTCTCTCTTCACCACCGTCTCTTCTTCTACAAATTCCATTCGTTCACGCTTTCTAAATTAGGAAAGTCATATTATATGAATGGTTATGTAGCTGCTAAGAGCCGCATGTGTGGTCAAAGCACTTAACAATGCAGAACTCCAGCATGCAGCAGTATTTAAGTTTAAGCCTCTGCGCGAAGCCACTTGAACATCTGGCTTTATTGTACACCTTGTACATCAACCCAGTATTTTCACTTTTGAATGTTCTGTTGAGGATTATCTTAAATATTCGACGTGGTTCAGCTTACGCCAACTTACTGTTCTTTGTTTTCTTCTTGCAATAATTTGTAGCACCGCTCCCCCTACAGCTTTCGAGATACACTCCCATTTCCAAAAGAGTTGACACGCTGTGCAAAATGTAAATAAAACTAAATTGCAATGATGTCCGATCACTTAAACCCTATATTTAATTGAAAATAGTACAAAGACAGGATATCCAATGTTGAAACTGAGAAATAGTATTGTTTTGGGAAAAATATTTGTCCATTTTTAATTTGATGCCAATAACATGTTCCAAAAAAATTGAGACAGGGGAAACAAAAGGCTGGTAAAGTTGTGTAATGCTAAAAAGAAAGCACATATATAATGTATAATATCATTAATAGATTCAGAGAATTCTCTGTATGCAAGCTTACATGATTTCCATATCATTGCATCAGATTTTTACAGTTTACACTCGGCACAACATCCCACCTTTTTTGGAAACAGGGTCACAGAATCACAGCAATGGTCTAGCAACAATTTAGCAAACAACTAGGACACCATACCTACAGCCTAGCAGCACC
>NC_051236.1:927500-1025000 GCF_015220715.1 Pygocentrus nattereri | reverse complement strand
TATCTAGTGCACACATGATGGCACCTGTTGCTGACATTATAGAAACTGGTATTCACATGGCAATGCTGCTGTCACGATAGTATTGGGTTCTCATGTGATAATATCTGGTGCTCATGTGATAGTAAATGTGCCCACATTATAATAACTACTGGTCACGTGACAATATCTTGTGCTCATGCAGTAACAACTGGTGCTCATGCGACAATATCTGGTGCACACATGATTATATCAGGTTCTCACGTGACATCTGTTGCTCACAAGTCAGAACCTGTTGCTCACAAAATAACAACTGGTGCTCATGCGGCAATATCTGGTGCACACATGATTATATCAGGTTCTCACATGATAATATCTGGTGCTCTTATAATATCTGTGATCATGTTATAATAACCGACGGTCACATGACAATATATGGTGCTTATGTAACAGGAGAAAAGTAGTGTGGTTATCATTAATCAATTTAATCAATTTTTGTTGAATCAAGAAACTGACAGTCATACATCATCAGTGCAAGGCAAACCTGAGCCTGCAGCTGAGAAATGGCACAGCTGACCTGTCACACGGACCAGAGGTCAGTGACCAGACAGGAGGAGAACCACAGGGAGCTGCCCCTGATTGCTTGTGTGAACACGATGTTTCATCAAGCTCCATAATCCCCTAACCTTGCTATCGCCCCTATCAAAGGCCATCAGCGAAGCCCCTCCACCCTGCCACTGGCTCTGTCATTACTCTTTGTGTATTCCTAGAGACTGTTGGTGGCGGTCGACTGTAACCATGTCAACGTCAACTCCCTATGGATTGACCTCGGCACTTTATCGTTTATGACCACTATCCATCTCGCTGGGACTGAAAGACGAGGCAAGCAGCACGTGTGAGCAGGAAGAACAGAGGAAAAGGAGGAGGAGTGGACTCTGACAGAGCTAAAAATAGCCTCTGTAAACAGGAAGACGTGAAGGTGAGGCCCGGCCGGCGGACAAACATCCGTCACGAGTGACAGGAGCTGCTGGTGGAAACCTCTCCATCTGCCTTTATTTTTTTAATAAAGAATGAGACAGAAATGTCCTCATTAGGGATTTTCCTGCATGGTCCACCCACACAAGGAGAGCTTTGGAGGTCATTCTGACCTTTTTGGCCTTCACCTGCCTGAAAAATGGAGATCAGTACTGGCTAAGGAACACTTTGAATACTCGGAAGAGCCAAGAAAATAAAAACATGGCTAGTTTATTGCTTTGTTGGTGGCTTAATTAGTCCTCAGAGCAGCACACCAACTTTAAATAGGCTGTACAGTTGAGTGTACAGTGACTAACTGCAGAGTGTCTAATGATGCAGTAGCTATTTGTCCGTTGATCATGCAATATGTACAGAAATACCAGAATGTAGGCGTAGAAGTTTTTGTGCTGGTTGAGGTGTGTTGCCTAAAATAAGTCTGAAATGATGATGGATCATTTAAAATCCACTAAAAATTAGTCAAAGAATGCATCTGTTCTTGGAGTTATAGATTTTTGTTGTAACATCAAAACAAGAATAAACGTCCTTGTACAAGCTGTTAAAGTGTTGGTGCTGGAATCAATCAATCAGTCAATCAATCAACCTTTATTTTTGACTCGGAAGTACATTGAGGGCAACCCTTATTTTCAATGTAGCCGAGCATTTACAAAAACAGGGACTGACGTGACAAAGAAAATAATAACTCCATTTAATCATTTTAAATGAAAAGAAAATTTAAAATAACAGTGAATAAAAGATAAAAGTAGATAAAAATAGAACTTGAGATTTAAATGGTAAGAAATTAAGATCAAAAGTAGATAAGAAATTAGTAAGGTAATACAATATCACAAATTAAAAAAAAGTAATGATAAAAAAAACTTAAAAATAAAATGAGAGGAAATACATAAATAAATAAATAAACAAACAAACAAATAAATAAATAAATAAAAAGAGATAAAGAACTAAGGAGAACTAACATAAAAATAAAAGTTACAAATAAATATGATTAAGTAAAACAGGTGCAGGCGGTCTGAAGGTGGTTTGATATTAAAAGTTTAAAATGACTGAGTGACGCCAGTGAGCCGAGTTTTAGTGTGTCCTGTAGTGAATTCCAGCTGGTGCTGTGACTAAAAGCAGATTTTCCCAGTTCAGTAAAATCTCTTGGTACCTGGCAGCTGATCCAGTTACTAGAGCGAGTCTGATAATTACTGTTATTTGTATTCATCAATGAAGTGATGTATTCTGGCAAATGACCGGAGAGTGTCTTATAAATAAAAATGAAAACCAGAACAAACAAGGGTCTTGACCCGCAGAAGAAAGAGAGATCATATTACACCTGCACTCCACTCACTGCACTGGTTACCTGTCAGTTTTAGAATAGATTTTAAGGTTCTGGTGACGGTTTTTAAATGTCTTCATGGTCTTGCTCCTCTTTACCTCAGTGAAATGATGGTGAGATATGTTCCTGTCAGGTCTCTCAGGTCTTCAAACAGTAATCTACTGGTGATTCCTAAAACCCGGTTAAAGATTGGCGAGGGTGCTTTTAGCCACTATGGCCCAAAGCTTTGGAACTCTCTTCCTGAGGAGCTAAGAGGCATTACATCCCTGTACAGCTTCAAGAGTAATCTTAAAACCTTCCTGTTTAGATCTGCTTTTAGTTAAGAAACTTTTGTCTGTTCTATCTCTTTCATTTTATCTTTTTCAGTTTATTTCATTATTTTATTTTGTTTCCTTCTATCTTTATTTGTTTTAATGTGTTTTGCTTATCTTTGTTTTCTTTCTATTTATTCTGTAAAGCACTTTGAGTTGCATGTATGTATGAAAGGTGCTATACAAATAAAGATTATTATTATTATTATTATTATTACCCTCCTCTAAGACCCAGCTACCAATGGTTACATGCTTAACTGGAGTTTTGTGAGGTGAGTTGTATTATGGTGAGTGGTATTACTGAGAAGTGGAAGCATTTAGAAACCACAGCAACTCAGCCACAAAGTGTAAGATCAGAAGAACATTACCTGCCTGACTGCATCGCGCCAACTGTAAAGTTTGGTGGAGGAGGGATAATGATATGGGGCTGTTTTTTAGGGGCTGCCCTAGAACCCTTAGTTCCAGTGAAGAGAAATCTTAATGCTTCAGCAGACCCAGACATTTTGGACAATTCTTTGCTTCCAACTTAGTGGGAACAGTCTGGGGAAGTTCCAGCATGACTGAGCCCCAGTGCACAAAGCGAGCTCCATAGAGGCCTGGCTGGGTGAGTTTGGTGTGGCAGAACTTTACTAGCCCTCACAGAGCCCTGACCTCAACCCCATCCAACACCTTTGTGATGAACTAGAGCAGAGGGCTTCGTGCAACATCCGTATCTGACCTCACAAATGCTCTTCTGGCAAAATTTCCCACAGACACTCCAACATCTTATAGAAAGCTTCCCAGAAGAGTGGAAGGTGTTATAGCTGAAAAGAGCAACTCCATAACGTATATGAATTTAGAGCAGGATTCAGCAAAGCTCCTGCAGGTTTAATGTGTTAAGGTGTCCCAATGTGCTTGACCATGTAGTGTATATAGACTTCATTTTAGATGATTCCACTAGCCAGGATACCTTTTATTGCAGTGAATGAGGTTTTCTAGTGACAGTGATTACATGATTTGTATATAGCTGGTTAGGGTCTGTTACAATGTCACAATCTTTGTCAGATCAGCATTTTTCTGTAGGGCGTTGTTGGGGGGTCAGTGTGAAAGCCTCTGATTAGACAAGAAGGGGTAACGAATCCCAGGATGCAGCAGGAGATGGTTTGGTCTCTGGGGAGCTCCTCAGCCCCAGGCTTCATGCTGCAGCACATTGGCCTAATTAGTGAGGGGTTTTAGCTGATCAGCTCAGATGCTCCTGTTTTCTTTGAAATGTTCAGCTTTTTTTTTTTTTTTTTGCAGTAATTTCTTCTTGTTGTTTCTTCTAATTAACTTTTTGCCTGCTAATGACCAGAAGCTTTTTAGCTTTCTGGTGACAGTGTACAGACTTGATACTGTAGCATAAAATGAATGCGTTTTAAACCAACACGCCATTCAGTTTGCTTAGATTGCACACAGTTCCACTAGTCATGCTTTGATTTTCCAATGATCAGAACAAACGTTGATATCGCAGGAGGGAAAGCAAAAGTAGCAAAAACAACAACAACAACACGTTTCCACCCTTGTTGGAGCATGTCTCCCGTGGGCTGCTTCACGGGGCAGGACATATGTATCTCAGAGAATGGGCTTGGCATCCTCTTTCATCTGGAGCGCAAGTGGTTTATTAAATATTAAAATGGGTCTGGCGAAGGCTCTTACATATTCCTGAAGGTGTGCATCAAAGTGGCAGCATGCCAGTGGAAATACAGACCTCAGTTATGAAGGATATTACCCACGCAGCATTCGAGCCCAGCGCAGTGGGTGAGAGGTATTGTGCAGAGCAGCTTACTTAAAGGTGACCCCTCATCACTGTCAGACCACTGAGAACTTTTTGATGAAAAGTAGTGTTGATGGTAAGGAACAGATACTTCTACTGGGTTACTGCTCTCTGTTTGCCGGAGACTCGGAGACAGTCGGAACGCACAGCTCTCACATCACTGTGCTTCGGCTGCAAAGCGCGCCAAAGCCAGAAAACAAAACACCTTTATTTTCTAGTAGTATGTTAACGCCAACTCACATTAACATGCCATGTTTTGTTTGAATATTGTAACTGAAATTAACATTATTTTTCTTTCAGGGAAGAATCCTGGCATACAGCTGCTGTCACTGTTTTTCATTGCGCATTTCTAATTAGGAGACCCTTATTAGTCCCACACGGGGAAATTTCACCTCCACGTTTAACCCATCCATGAAGTGAAACCACACACAAACACTAGTGAATACACACACTAGGGGGCAGTGAGCACACTTGCCCAGAGCGGTGGGCAGCCCAATCCGCCGTGCCCGGGGAGCAGTTGGGGGTCAGGTGTCTTGCTCAAGGATACCTCAGTCATGTGCTGTCAGCTCTGGGGATCGAACCGGCGACCTTCCGGTCACGAGGCTGGTTCCGTAACCTCCAGCCCACGACACATGTTGGTTTCTCATGTTGATGGTTAATATGGTACAGTCTTTAGCCTAGCCTTGGGGTAGGGTGTCCCAATTTTTGTTGCGATAGAGGGGTAGGGTGAAGTGTTAGGGCCACATGGCCCTCCAAACTGAGATTTTTCATATGCACACTTCGAATGGAGTGTTATGAGGAGATAAAAGAAAAGCTAAGATGGCAAGATGGCAGCACAAGCGACCCAAGAAACCCACAAATGTGAGAATTTTCCCTGATAAAATTATGATCACCATTGTATTTTCTTAGTGTAATATTGATCCAGTGTATTATGGTCCTTTTCTTCATATCGTGCATGAAAAATCACTAGTATGCTGATGTCTCAGTAGCAAGCTAACTAGCTAGCTAAGTTAGCTAACTAGCTAGCTCCTTAAATAGCCCAGCAGTCCTGACACCTGAAGTGCCAGAATGTAACTGCTGCTCCATTTAAGGTGGAACGGGAAAGTTCTAACGAGAAGCTGGCAAATGGCTGACTTCAGCTTCATAACACCAAAGAATTAGGGGTGCAGCTGTCGCTTCCCTCTTTGAAGGCACATGATGCCCTAAATGTAACTAAAGCCCAGCAGTGAGGAGCTGAACTTTTGCCTCCTGCTCTATCGCTGCAGACAGACTTGGTCGCCTACAGAGCCGCACTAGCAGCCTGCTAATGAAGCAATGCCGTCAGTTCCGAGGGGCAACATGACACTCGAAAACAAAGGGGTTAGGGCTAAAAATAAGAAATGAGATTGGGCCTTAAATACAACACAGAGCAACAATCCTGATTGGACCATTTTCAGTTGGGCATTTAAAAAAAAACTCTACCTAAAATCTCATTTGATAGAAGTCATTAGGCTTTCTCTGAAGGCCTAGAACACCCTGATGATTCCCCACTGCTGTGCAAACAGTTGCATGCAAAAATTCCTCTACAGGGCCTACATCGGCACGTTTTAATACATACACTATATTGCCAAAAGTTTTCACTCACCCATCCAGATCACTGAATCCAGGTGTTCCAGTCACTTCCATGGCCACAGGTGTATAAAGCCGAGCCCCTCGGCCTGCAGACTGCTTCTACAGACATTAGTGAAAGAATGGGTCGCTCTCAGGAGCTCAGTGAATTCCAGCGTGGTGCCGTGATCGGACGCCACCTGTGCAGCAAGTCCAGTCGTGAAATTTCCTCACTACTAAATATTCCACAGTCCACTGTCAGTGGGATTATAACAAAGTGGAAGCGATTGGGAACGACAGCAGCTCAGCCACGAAGTGGTCGGCCACGTAAAATGACAGAGCGGGGTCAGCGGATGCTGAGGGGCATAGTGCGCAGAGGTCACCGACTTTCTGCAGAGTCAATCGTACATCAGTGTCTGACCTCACACACGCGCTTCTGGAAGAACGGTCAAAAATTCCCCTAAACACACTCCTAACCCTTGTGGAAAGCCTTCCCAGAAGAGTTGAAGCTGTTGTAGCTGCAAAGGGTGGACCGACTTCATATGAAACCCTATGGATTAAGAATAGGATCTCACTCAAGTTCATATGTGTGCGAAGGCAGACGACCAAATACTTTTGGAAACATAGTGTATATTTGTTTTTCCCAACATTTTAAATTGAACAAGTATTTGTGCACAAAACTGTGCAGAGGTGTGTTATTTTTAGAGGTTGTGTGAAATTATTCTCACTTAGAAAATTGCTGCATAACTGAATCATTGAAATATAAACAAAGTCAATCAGAGAAGAGAAAGGCGTCGTGATGCCTACAAGACAAACATAACCATTTTATTAACCATCGGAAAGAGTGAGTGAACCTGCATGTGCCTCACTGTGCCCAACACCTTCGTAAAATAGCGTCTCGGACATGAGGCAGTGCATTTATAACCATTTAATCAAAGAGCTTCATGTGTGGGAGCTTTTAGAGGCATTAAACTCTTCAGACGTCTGGTTCCTATCACGCCCACTGTGAACAGTTCTCACTCGGGAAGTTTATCCAGAATGGAGAATTTTCACATCAAACACCTCTCGACGACTCTGCGTGCATTTTAATGATAAAATTATGCAGAAATTTAGACAAATCACTGGAGTTTCTCTCTTGCTTTTGGTGAGCAGTAACGGGAACCAGTGAAAAATGTAATTCATTAATAAGACACAGTCCTAAAGGAACTGCTCATTTTCTCTGTCAGTGAGCAGCTCCTTTTATGGTCCCAGTGGCATCGTATTCTAATAATTTCATCTGACTTTTTGAAGATTAGCCACAGTTAAAGCAAATCCATTCACACTTATCAGTCAAGTCAATTGGTTCTGTAACAATATAAGGAGTCAGGGTGTCCCTGTTTCAGACACTGTAGCCAGTTTCATCACAGTGGAAGAGCTGTTTATGACGTCTCGCAGTGAAACATCCTCATGCAGCTGAGTGTGTAGTCAGATAATCTTTTGTGAATGACATGTGATCCCTCGACTCACCACGTGGACCGAGTCTAATTTGACATGACAGGCTAAATCGGCTCATTTCCGGGCCTGAGGACGGCTGCTGACACTCCAAATCAATGCACATGGATTGTGTTTAACTTGTATCTGTGGAAAAGTCACCTATATCATTCATAAACATGCTTAGCCTTTAGAAATCAAGGTTTTACATTTGTTTAGTTATACAGTTCAAATGTAATCCTGTTTTTGCTGACCTTTGTCCATTTATGTCAATATCAGGGAAGGACGAGAACAGAAACAGGGACAAAGGATGTGGAGGATGAGTTTACTTTCCACAAAATAAGGCTACATCTCACAATAACATTTCATCAGACTCAAATCATAATAAAATAGCTCCTCTTCTACTTACAAACACAAGTGTGGGATGGCGTGAGAATCAGTCCACATTTCACCCTACAGTACTGTGCACAAATAAAGACAGCCCTTCATTTTTAAATTTCAAGTCAAAACTGTTCAATTCTCTTATTCAAGTTATTCATCAGGGGAAAATACTGTGGAGATTAAATAGAAGATAATCCACTTGCACGTGGATGGTAGAAGAAAAAACAGGAGTTTCCAAAAAATGTGAAAAAAAATTATGTAGAGATTAAAAAAACAGAGATAATGAGAAAACGGGACTCCTAACAACCACCTGGAAGACCTGGTAGACACCAAAACTGCCCCCATCAGATAAGCAGCACTGAAAGCTTTGATCTCTGAGAGAGAGGAGAAGATCAAGCTGCTTCAGATCTGAAAACATCCTCAGGTGTTTCTGTCCATCCTTCCACTGTGAGAAGACCACTCAGCGCTGTGGGTCTGAAAGGACGTGTAGCTGATCAAGAAGAACCTCACTGAGAAAAGGAGACGGACACATCAAACAAAGAAGCTGGACGATGGACTGACCGCCCCAGAGTCCAGACCTCAGCACCACTGAATGGGTTTGATCAGTTCAGAAAATCTTCAACCAGCTTCTGAGACTGAACTTTGGAGGCGTGGAAAAATATCCCTGCAGATTTCTTCGAAAAGCCGAAACTCTCTTGAAAAGAAATGAAGGTATAATGAAGATAAAGAGTGGGCACACTGAAAGTCATTGAGGCTTCTGTGTGATTTTCTGATAAATATACTTTGTTTTCTGCTTTTGTCTTTATGCTGAAAAATAAATATTTTGTACTTAATGGCCGTTTTAGAAATTAAATGAATGAAAGCTGATCAGCTGTGAACACCGACAACGACTCAGACTTCTGAGGGTTAATTCAAGTTCAAGAGGCTTTTTTGTCATTTCAGCTCTAATCAAGTCCACAGTGGAACATCACAGCATTCCTCCAGGACCAACACAGGAACACAAGTGCAAAACAATCCGTTATACACACTGCAATAAATACAAAAATACAGGCAGTTTACATACTATGGCATGTTAGCAGCTGGCCTTACATATATGAATGTTTGGCAATATTCCAGCAGCTAATGTAAATGTAAATGTAAATGTAATTGGTTAATATACTTAAGTAGTTTTTGTATATCTGTAATTTAGTGAAGTTGTCACGATTGGCCCCTCCCAGTCCTGTCCATGTGTTAGTGTTTTGGTTTAGCCCCATGTGCGTTTTTGTTTTTGTATTTCTAGTCCGGCCCCCTTGTTTCAAGTCTCCGCCCATCATTGTTTTCACCTGTCCCTCGTTACCCTTTGTTATTTAAGCCCTGTGTTTGCCCTTAGTGTTTGCCGGTCTTTGTTTGATGTATCGGTCTTTGTCCGTTTGATGTTTGCTCGTCGTGTTTTATTCCGGTTTTGCCCACAATAAAAGTCGCTTACCTCCGCACATTCGTCCGCTACATCGCTCCCCGTTACAGAAGTTTTTCCCTTTGGGTCGACTTTTTATGTTCACTCCACTACATTTCAAAGTCACATATCTTACTTTTTACTCCACTGCATTATAAGAAATCTGAATTTCTACAAACCCCATTTCATTTTATAGTAAATGAGTTTGGGCTGGTTTATGTTTATGAACAGACGCCTACAGATCAACATAGTAAAGGAGCTCATCTGTGATCCTGAGTTTAAAGCCAGTTTTTATTCAACTTAAACTTGGAACTAAGTTGTAAATAAATCTGAAACTGAAACTTTGCTTGTGTGTAAAAAGTGATTTCAGAGCCACTCGGTTCTCCCTGATGGAAACTGTTTACCTTCAGTGTTTTGGGCTTCTGATCATTTTAATAGACGTCAGCGTCACTAATTAATGACGTTCTATTAAAAGACTGGTTTACCAAGAGAGACGCTGGAGGACTTTCACCTGAAATGAGTTCATGAAGCCAGTCTGGTTATAAAAATGATAACAGGACATCAGAGCCAGAATTACTCTTTTAGTACTTTTACTTTATACTTAAGTACATTTGAAGGGAAATACTTTAGTACTTTTACTCAAGTGGAGGTCTAAAGGGAGGAACTTCTACTTTTACTGGAGGAATATTTTACCCTGGGTGTCTCTGCTTCATCCACCACTGATAGAATGTGTAAAAATGCAAGTCGTCAGATACATGAATAGTATCAAGTGAATCAATTCAGTGTGAAATGCAATAATTACATTTAAATACAGTGATGCAGACATTCAAAAAGTGGGGAGTGAGTTAGTCCCATATTGTTATGTATATGTGTGTGCAGTTCCATGTGAATGTCCATCAGTTCAGTCTGTGTGAGTTGAGGAATCCGATGGCTTGTGGAATGAAACTGTTCCACGGTCTGGCTGTAAGGGCCCGAATGCTGATGGCAGAAGAGAGAACAGTTCGTGTGAGGGGATTGTTATGCAATAATAAAAATGATCAATAATAAATACAGTCACCTAAATTTAGGATTTTCTAATCCTTTTTAATGGCAACACTGATCGTAAAATGAAATGTAAGCTTATCATATGTGGATGCTAAATGTAAATTTGATTCAGAAATGACTGGCAAGCCAATCAGTAGACACAATCCACTGTAAAATTTGGTGAGGATCTCTGTGAAAATCAAGGCTTTGATTGCTGTACCCGTGATGGAGCATTCACCCCTGTGGAGCATCAGCGCTCTGGCGTTAACATGTTGCTCCTCAGGTGAAGACATGCGGTTCATTCCAGCTCTACAGCTCTACCTGTACAGAGTAGAGCACTAAACGGAATAGCGCCTTTCCCGGTCTGATGCATGGCTGAAGTGTGGAGCTTCTTTGGAGGTGATGCTCTAATCCCTAAACGGAATCCCATACAAGTGGGTTTGGATCTGTGACCCAGGAGACATACATTTCTCTTGTGTTGACAATTCAGCCTCATTCGTGCAAATCCCTTGCGCATGTTTCTATGAAAGGAAGATCTATAATCTCCTTCATGACACAATCAAAGACAACATATTTCACCCTGAAAAATGTCACCTACAGAGGTCTATCTCTTGGAGAACTGCGCACAATTAGTTCACGACCATCGGGTAATTAATCTATTCAGCTGAGCAGTCAAGTGGTTGATTCGTGCGCTCAGTCTCGAATCTTCTCGTTTTATGCCTCTGGCAGATTCAAGAGTTTATCATAAGTGACATTATTTGACATTGTCTCCCCTGTGTGTCGTTGCATTTTTCAACACCTTTGTGAAACCTCCATAAGCCGGCTGACAGCAAGCACAATGCGGTGCACTATGATGTGAGGAAAAAGTCAAATGATGTGCTAAATAATAACGTATCTTCCATGGCGTTAGGTGAGGATTCTGCCAGCTCTCTGGGGGATAGGTGCAATCCATAAAGATGCGATATTATGCATTCATTTGGAAATGAGGTGACAGATTTATGCACTGCATTCTGAGAATCTGCAAAACAGAGGGAGTTAGCTGACAGCTGGGGCGTTCAGCAGAGCAGCGCCGCTAGTTGTAGAGCACAGAAAGAGAATTCATTTAAGTCTGTATTTAGATGTTCAGTCTCCCACCCACCAACCCAGCTAAACTCTTATATTAGTTTACAATGAAAGGCTCTACTGCTGTCAGCACACTTGTCATAAACATTTATATACTCACATACAGTCATATGCAAAGGTTTTGGCACTCCCAGTCAGATCACATTTCATTGACTGGCCTTCTCGTCCAACATCAGTGTCTGACCTCACAAACGCGCTTCTGGAAGAACGGTCAGAAATTCCCATAAACACTCCTAACCCTTGTGGAAAGCCTTCCCAGAAGAGTTGGAGCTGAGTTGGTCACTCAGTTTCATATGCGTGTGAAGGCAGATGAGCGGATACTTTTGGAAATAGTGTATCAGCATCTTACCCAGGTGTGTCTGAATCGCTCAATTAGTCTCATTAGTCAGGTTTGTGTGCAAGCCTCGTATACGGGGGTTAACTATTAAACAAAGTAATCGGGCAAAGTGGAGGAAAAGCAAGTTACTGTGTTTCATTATGTTTGCATCTTGCATTTTATATAAATATACAGTTCAAGATCTACAGTTTTTTTAGGAAAGGCACATATTGTTATTTTGTGAGCAAATATGATTTAACAATGAAAGATGCTCAAGTATTTTAAGTCAACAAATAAAATGCATATGAAATGAAAGCATATGAATAATTGCACTTGTAGTAAATGGGACATTCTGGCCTAAAACTAGATTTTAATGTGTTTTAATGTACAAGAAAACTAGATTTTAGTGCTATTCACCTGCATTATGTAGCATTCTATAGCACTGTACTGCATCACTCAGCCTCATCAGAATCAGAATCAAGCTTTATTGGCCAGGTAGGCTAAGCATACCAGGAATTTGGTTTTGGTTACAGGAGCTCACAGAGCACAGCATCAGACAGACACTCACACGTAGAGAATAAAATAAAATAAAAAAAAACAAGAAAACAAAATAAAATAAAGCAAGCATTCCTACCATCACTCAATCACTCACTCGCTCGCTCACTCACTCACTCGCCCACTCTCACACACACACACACACACACACACACACACACACACACACACACACACACAGTGATACACAGTCAAACCTGTAAAAACACAGTCATATCTATAAAAGTATCAGTTTGCACCAACAATCAGCAAACATTATGCAAATAGATCCATAACGCTTTATATTGAGGGCACATGACCTGCCAGTAATTAAGGCATTTACTAATGAGTAACTAATCAGACAGTAATGAGTCAATCATGAACAAATTAAGTTATATATAAACAACCACGTGACTAAATTACTAACCAGTGTACTAATGAATGAAGATGAAGGTAATAAAGGCTTTATTCAGTGCCGGAGTTTATCAGGAATTCATGTGTTACACACTGGTGAGCTGCCGGAAGCCGTTCATTTCATTCAGGCGATATAGGATAACTTATGTCACACTGCAGTGTCAAACTCTTACAACATAAACATAAACCGTTGTATATTTAATAAACTGTAAACTAGTTCCTTTACTGAAAATAGGCATTTGATATAATTAAAACTGTGAATTATCTTAATAGATGCCACAGTTATTCTGAAAACTTCCACCTTCTGAAAAATGAAAATGTATTTCCCATCATAAATCTGTTATTCTTTTTAAAGAATCCCTATATCTAAATGTTTTAGTAATGGAAACACTTGAACTGTTTCCACAGCTGGAAATTACTGCTGTTGTTCTTCGCCAGTGAATGGCAGTAACAGCCATAAATGCTATATAGTCTATAAAGGCCATAGAGCCTTGACTGAATATCTCTCCTAAACCGTTTAAGAGAAGCCAGTGAAAATAATTGAAACAATAAAAATATTTGAATGTTTCTCTTTTCACATTTTTGCAATATTTTTCTTCCTTTTAAAGGTGAGTTATGTATATGCATACTGTATTATATATGTAATTTACATCGCAGATATATTTGCATGTGGTAGTGTAGTCTGAGTGGTGTCAGTGCTGGTGTGTATTTTCATACCTCACCTCTTTTTAGACTAACACGCAGTTGCTATCTGTGGCGAAACAGAATGGATTTGCAGATGCTGTTATTTCTAAAAAGTGTTGTAAATTAGCTTTAATGTTTGGTTTGGTGCTCAATTATTTGCAGTAAAGCTTTGTGGTTTTGAGAGTAGTAAGGTGTTTGTGTTTCTCACGAGTTTCTAGTAGTAATATGTGACGTCAGGCGCGTCTGTTCTGTCTGGTTAAAATCACATGCCGATTTTATGCTGCTTGGTTCATTTGTTATTCCTCCTTTGACAGGGACTCTTATTCTGAAGGGCTGTGTGTGCACAGCGGCAGCACTTCACAGGGCCTAGTAGTTAACAGCCTGAGCTGAGACAGCGAGAGGGCGCGTTCGCTGGGCTTATCTGAGCGCCGAACTGCCGCGATATTCTCCCCTTTCTTTTCTTCGGCCATTCGGTCACAGACTCGATCTTCAACTTGTGTGAACTATTTGGAAACGCCGCTCGCCGCAATAGGAATATGTTTGTGACTTTATTTAGCCAGCTGTTCTGTCCGTTTTACAGATGTTTGTGAAACAGAACCAGTGTGTATTGGTTCCTCTTCAATGTCCATGTACTACAATGACATCTCCACACGCTCTGGTTCTGTGTAAAAGTCATAAGATGATAATAAAATATGATTTTTTATTCCTGTGAATTTCGTCAATGTCCTGTTTTTATATGAGCCATATTGTGCTTATTGAGAGGGTAAAAGAATGACTGTCCGTTTTGGTAATTAATGATTAACCCCGGCTATTTTGTCAGCTTTTAATCAGTAATAAAGTGTGACTGGCTCTCATCACTTTACTTTAGGAGGCACAAACATTATGAATATCATGAGTCATCAGTAATCAGTAATCAGTAATCATTGCTTTCTTTATAATGAACTGAGAATTGACGGTGCACAGCGTTGTACTTTTCTCACTCTAACGCACCTCAACCAGCACGACAGGAGCTTGTAAATCAGCATTTGAGTTCAATCAGGTGTAGTAGATGTGGGAAAGCACAAAAATACGCATACGATTAAGGATTCTTATGACCCCAGGAGAAAGGCACTGCCCTTTCCCCATCAATAATGAACTCATTTCTGGGCTCAGTGGTAACTGGGATGAACCTTTGCCTCATGAGGCACGGTGTATCAACATAGGAGTTAAAATGGCATGTTATTAACATGAAAGATGAATTAAAACTATGGCTACTGTCACAAATAAGGACTGGTTACAAAACAATGTGTCACCATCGGCCCCTCTCAGTCCTGTCCGTGTGTTCATGCTTTGGTTTAGCCCCCTTGTTTCGTGACCCCACCCCTGATTGTCTCCGCCTGTTTTCCACCTGTCCCTCGTTTTCCAGGTGTTATCTGCTGTGGTGTTTGTTCTGTTTAATTAATACTTGAACCTGGATTGTCTCGACTATGACCCTGGATTGGCCCTCAATGAATCTCGCTTATCTCAGCACGTACGTCCGCCTGCTCGCTCCACGTGACACAATGTCAGTGTAAGCTTTTAATTTTATTAAACAGTCACTTGGTGGGTAGAAACAGACGAGGTAACATAAGAAATCAGGAACACTAAACTTAAGACCGAACAGGCAGAAACAGGTAAATACAAGGGCTGCTTAGACAGCAGGATGAAGCAGAAGGACGAGAGGATGGAGCTACAGAAAAAGACACCGTTGATTTTGATAGGCATAATATTCCAGAGCGCTGTGTCTCAGGGGGATCTTGTGACAACAAACATTAATTAACACATGAATTCCTGATTCAGGCGCTGAATAAAGCCGTTATTACCTTCATCTTGTCATTAGTACATGCGTTAGTAATTTAGTCTTGTGGTTGTTAATATATGACTCATTAATTTGATCCTGATTAATGACATTACTTTCTTAAGATGAAATCACACTTGTGCAGTTTTCACGAAGATTCTGACATTCACCAGTGTTTTCTTATTTGGGATCTTCTGTAAGAACAGAATCTACACTCAAGAGCACAAAGGCTGTATCCTTTCACTCTGTTCTCCTCCTCCAAATATCAGGTATATTTGTGTGTGTGTGTGTGTGTGTGTGTGTGTGTGTGTGTGTGCCATCTTTTAAACCGATACTCCTTCTGGGTCGCACGGGGTGCTGGAGCCTGTCCCAGGTGTCATCGGGCGGAAGTCAGGATACACCCTGGACAGGTCGCCAGTCTGTCACAGGGCAGACAGACACATTCGCTCACACACATTCATACCTAGGGGTAATTTACCATGCCCAACTGGCCTGACTGCATGTCTTTGGACCATGGGAGGAAACCGGAGAACCCGGAGGAAACCCACGCAGATACAGGGAGAACATGCACACTCCACACAGAAATCGCCCTGGTGGTCCGGCCGGGGAATCGAACCCAGGCCCTTCTTATAGCTATATAGCACCATTTTCAAACAGGTTCTGCGTAGAACCTTCTCCAGCACATAGTGCATCACTCTGAAAACCCTTTAATCATATAAAGAGTTATTTGAGTGTTCATGGTTCTGCATAGAATCTTTTTCTTTACTAAAGAACCCTTGAAGAACCATCATTTATAGCAGTGCAGATATCCAGCTACCTCACTAACTGCAGCATTTAGCTTTGCGTCCTTTCATCCTACAAGTCGTTTCTGTTGTTTGACGAATCAGTTCTCTCTTTGAAGACAGTAGACATAATTATACAGCTGAGAAAGATATTTGGGTTCCTCGCAGTAACATCAGCCATCTGGCTTCTTTCTGCATTCGCCAGTTAATGGAAAGAAAAAAAAACCTTTCAGAACAACGTCCCTCAAAATTCACCCCAAAGCAGTTGTAGTTTTTCAAACGTTCCTCCCACCTTCAAGATACATGAAAGGGGTTTTTCTACTCTTTAAAAGAAGAAAATTTCAAGGTCAGTATTAAGCACGCTTGCAGATGCATACATGGATGCATATTTTAAAAATGTAGTTTTATAGAATAAAATAAATATCCCTCCTACATCAGTAGCAGTACAAGGACTGACGGAGAGGAAGGACAAGCTTAAAACTTGAAATCCGTAATAAAACATGTCCTTAAAACTCAACATTCTTAATAAAACAAAACCTAAACTTGGCACAAAGCAAAAATATTGTTCAAATTCACTTTAATATGCACGATAAGCAAAAAGCTTTATAACCTGCAAAGTCATCCATTCATTCATCATCTAAACCGCTTATCCTCCTGGGTCATGGGGGTGCTGGAGCCTATGGGCACTGGGGAAGTCCTCCATTATTCCTTTAATCATCCACATTCAGCACGTCAGATGGTCATTTTTCTCGTCTTTTTAGCTGGAAAATTTTACTGTATAGACTGACACAAGACCACTGCAGGAGGAGTAAGCATGTTTCATGTTTTTGGCCTTATCGTCCATATAAATCTACGCTGTTAGCAAAAAGGGTTATTTACAGGTGTATGCAAAAGTTTGGGCGTCTAAGTGAAAATAAGTGAATACGTCCTCCACAGACAGCACAGCTCTGCACAATTTAATCACAATTACTGTTGATTTGCTGAGCATATTCTGAAAAATTGCACTCTTAAATGTGCAGAAAAAAGCCTTGCTTAAGTTTCTTCCTGGTAGAAGACACATTAACTTTACTGTTGTAGTTTTGCCATATTTTGAATAAACAATTGCCAGTTGGGGTCGTGGAGAAATGATAAAAAAAAAAAAAAAAACAGCTGGAGATTTAAAAATGTGACGCCCCTGATTTAACCAGTGAAATGGTTCTTTGGAGTGAGAAACTTTTAAGAACCCCTTTTTAACCTCTTAACCTCTTTGGAACCACCGGTGGTTCCAAAACATTCTTCATAACCTTCTTCATAACGTTCATACTCCATAAGCTCCATTCAGAAGCTGGGCGTCGTGTGAGGCTGTAGCTCTTCTCTCCAGTCTAATAGACGGTGACGTCATTTTAAACCCTTATAATAAAAGAAGCTGAACTCAGTTTGTTTTTCTACTGAAAGTCGACCCGTTTTTCCCCAAATCTGGGCTCTAAACTATAAACAGACGGCGTCTCTTCAGTGATCTGCTCTGGAAACATCACTTTTAGAGAACAACACAAAGAGCGGTGCAGATTTTTGGCTTTCAGCAGTGAACTGTAAGTATATAGTGATGTGTGGAGATCATAAAACATAAAACTTTTACAAAAAACAAACAAATAAATAGAATGAAAATTTACATTTAGTCCATGCAGTTACAGAATAATTTCGTTTATGATTAGTTTTTTAAATTCAGATGGATAAACTAAAACATACCCTGGAGAATAAGAGGCTAAAGAGCATAGTTTGATGTGTGAGACGTACATTGCACACATAAAATGCATCTGGACTTCTGCACGGACCACAGAGCTAAAATTAGCTGACTTCTTTTAGCCTGGATGCTGCCACTAGTGTATTTTAGTTTATGTCTATGTTGGCAAAATCTTTCTTCTCTGCCCTTGCTCTAGTGCACAACCCTCCCCCTCCCACCGGCCGTCAACAAAGGGGACTTTTCAAGGTTATGCTCCTCCGTGGACTTCCAGGCCGACTTCTGCTCCTCAGCAGTTCATCCTCATCAGTGTCTGCCGTGTGCGACAATGGCACCATGCCCTCCGCTCCCTAGCATCCGCCAGCGCCGACCCTGCAGAGCTCAAAAAGTGACAAAGATATTTCTGGAGCGAGGAGAGGAGACAGTCTTTCTCATGACAATTCATTACGGTGACACCTCCCACATGGGATCCATTGTGAGTAATGCATTGAGCTCCAGCAGCACACAAATCTACCATTTCTACCGTGGCACACGATCCAAAGCCGAGCAGTTTGCCAACAGGAAACTTCAAGCTGTCTTCTCGGAAACCGCAGGCCGCACTCTCCCAGGTTTGGTCCTAATTAGGCAGGTCTGATCTGGTTAGGAGGGAGCTATGAATCTTCTCTTGTTTTTGGTGCTTGCTGCTTCTGCCTCCTCAGGGACTTTTTTGTGGTCAGCCCCTCCCCCTTCTTCTGTTCCAGTTTCATATATTTGGTGATTTATGTCTTTCATTATGAACCTTTGTGGCAAATTAGCATGTGCTTCTTTCAGTTTTTGGCTTTCTATTCATTGACTTTGACAGGATCATTGCAACATGGGACCACGGGTCATATTCTGTTTTGTCCTGTGAATGTGGAGGTTAATCATCTCATATTAGCCGGCATGTTGCTGCCCAATTTGGGAGCAAATTCTCTTGCTGTCTCTACAAAAATAACTAACAGCCCAAGATGGCAATGCAAGGACTTGTCCGTTTAACTAATGTACCGGACCTACTGGACACAAGCAGTATGTGTTTGTCTCGTCCCCCTGGTTCCTAAAGGTTAATTGTGCCATAAAGTGGGTAATTATCATTCTTCAGGGGTGCAGAGCTTGATAAGACCGCGATGATTTAGAGCCATTCCTTGATTTTGGCACAATTTTGCTCCGGACCAGCCAGCCATGCTGGCGCAGACCCTCATTAATAATTTCTTGGTCCGGAGCTCAGCCAGTGAGACGAGCAAGGCTATTCCTCTCCCACCAACCTTCACATCACTTTCCCTGATTGATCCATTTGGGCTAGACGTTGCGATTTTGCCGCAGCCTGCTTTCTCACCATTGTCTGCTCTGACGTCCTTCATTCATCAACCATGCGACTTAAGGAACATGCCTTTAGCAGGGCAGATGTTCCATCACAAAAAGGAGCTGCTTGAGAACATGAGTGTTGGAATGCAGATTTTGGTGGTGGGGGGAGGGTCTTCTCCATGTTTCCCAGCCCTGGGAGATAATGAGCATGCTCTGGGGGTCTGAGATGGCCCCACGTTGCCTCTATAGAGCTTCTGAAGAGTGCAGGGGCTAGGGTCAAGATAGCAGCACCCAGGCTGATGAATATGAATGCTTGTATCCATCTGCTCCGTCCAGGACATGTAAACAAACACATCTCTTTGGCCGGGAGCTCCACTTCAGTAAAATGACGCTTGCTCAATATGGCGTAGTCAGGAGTCACAACTTTCCCAGCCTGGAGGAAGGGATGTGTGCAGTGAAGGAGTATGCAAATGCATGCTGCAGGTGCAGATTATGCAAGAAAGTTCGGCCTGTATTGTTTTGCCAGTGTTAGGTTATGATGCGTTATTATTTCGGAGGTGTTATCATGGATATATATGAAATGCTACCCTTGTCATTGTCAATATTTAATAAATGATTGTTATCTCATTATAGATCACGATATTTGTTCATAACTGCGTGAATTTCATTCAGTTATAGTACTTTATCTTTCCAGTGTTTTATTTATAATGTTTTAACAGTAACAGTACATTAAGCTGTGATCTCTGTAGAGCATGTGTTGACTTATTTTGACTTAGTAAATCAACAAAACATGGAATTTTAATGCCCAAACTTTTGTATAGAACTGCGTCAGTTCTCTGAAAGATTTTAACGTCCTTAAACTGAAGCGATTATCTGAATACATATTTTTCTGTACCTTTTTAGTCTGAACATAATTTTCTCATAGAACTGATGTATAACGTTCTTAATTAGACTTCTGTTCATAACTGTGCAATGGATGGGATGGCTGTCCATCACTTTAAGGGCCCTTAATACAATGTCATTTACTTCATTAAACGTCTTTTGTACCATCATGCAAGTCTTGTACATTTAAATCTCTGCGAAGGTACCATTAAAGTAATATGTTATCAAATTATTCTTAGAGATGAAATGTTTAAAACAATCTGCTGGGATATGATGATCTCCCTTTGACACCCAGGACAATGTGGAAGTCCTTTCGATCTGTGCTTATATTGATTCCCTCTCAAAGAGAGAAGGTGACAGTCTGCTAATGTAATTCATGCCTGTGATAAATCAGCCTTGTCCTTTATCCTGCACTATCCTGATAACTGATAGTGTTGTTGGGGCTGTGTCTGTCTGCAGCAGGAATCTCTGGCTCTAATTTTCCTGGGTAGTATCGTTTGTTTGATATCTGTGTAAATGTAAATATAGATTATGGGATTAGAAAACTTAATCAAAAGGAGAAACTGCCTTATCTAGCTGCCGCTGCGTATCTCAACCTGTTTGCTGGGGCTTTGCTGTTGTCTCATAGCTAGGCAGCATGTGTAAGAACCCCATGTGGTTCAACTTTACGCCCCTTCTGTCTAAACTGCCAATCAGCTGTCGAGCTGGAAAAAATACCACACAATCACTGCAAATGGCAGCTTTGTATGTGGAGCGCTATTGTCCCCCAACTCACTCGGGCTGGAGTCAGCAGGTGTGTCCTGCTGCTCTTACACTGAAATGATCCTGAACTGGGCTCTGAGTTCACACGGTGGAAAACAGTCAATGGCCATGTACTGCAGAACAGGCTTAGTACGAGACACGTGTATTGGACATAACGACATTGTTCAGTTTATTGGGTGGTTGGGCTCAGAAGTGGAATAAGAAATCATATTTTAATATTTCTGTTCTTGCATTGCATTTCCAAGATAATGTTCAGAAACTGGGTGAACAAAACTTAAAAAAATGATAAAATAAGAATAGAAATAGAATAAAGCTCTTAATTCTGTTCCTCTTATAATCTGTATCTATACCTAATATTTAAGGTTTTTCACAGCTATTTGTGTTTGTACTGTTAGAATCATAGGCAAAATTTTCAACACCCCATCAAAGTGAAAATACATTTAATAACAAGTTTGATAGCACATCCCCCACAGAGAGCAAACACAAATATGATATTTAATTGCAAATAAATACATAATGCAGGATTTGCTGAGATTGACATACTGGAAAAAATACTATAAATAATGTGCCAATATTTTCCACAGGCAACATTTTACGCTTTATTTTTTCCAAAAATTAGCAAATAAAAAGCAATTGTGCATTAAGATGGACGGACGGACGGACGGACGGACGGACGGACGGACGGACAGATAGGTGGGAGGGAAAGTCGTCTGATAGAGCAGCACAAAGTGCAGTAAAGAGCAAAACCAGAGCAAAAGTTCTGCATGTGCTATTATACAGATGCATAAATAGAAGAAGTAAACATAGTGAACGAAAGTCAATGGTTGGTTAGTGTAGTGGGTCACACCTCTGCCTTCTACACTGTAGACTGGGGTTCAATCCCCCACCTGGATAAGCCCCCTATACAATACCAATAAGAGTCCTTGGGCAAGACTCCTAACACCACCTTTACCTACCTGTGTAAAATGACCTCATTGTAAGTCGCTCTGAATAAGAGCATCTACCAAATGCTATAAATGTAAATGTAAGTAAAATTTACAAAAACAACCATACAATACAATACACTTAAAAAATAAGTCAATAAAACTGCATAAATATTAAGCAGGTGACACATTTTAATTAAATAAAATCAACAAAACATGTAATTTGACCCAAGGCACCCAAACCTTTTCATATGACTATAAGGACGTTGATATACACAGGCTGTGGAAGTATCTCAAATATATAATTATATTATATATTATAATTATAGTAACTATAGAGTCCGTATTGATTTGCAATGGTATAGATAGCTTAATGTGCTATATAACAACAAACAGGCGTGGTTATTATGTGTACTTTACCATAATATCAGCGTGAGTCTGATATTTAAGATAAGATATTTATAGTAAACCTAATTAACCTTGCTTCATGCATGGATTATGAAGTGGCATCAGTCAAAAAGGCTGGAGATGCTAACATCACTGTAATAACTCTTCAGTCACTGACAGTAGAGATGCTGCACCCTTTGAATGGAAGTGTGCAAGGCATGCCATTGACCCGAAGACCTTTAGGAGCTTAGACATAACAACAGGCTAGCATGTTTTCCTAAATTGTAAGCTATTCACACTGAAATAAATAAGATTATTAATTGGGAACAGAGATATTTTAACATTTCTATTCTGAAAAAGTTAAAGACCAGTCCCTCCAATTGCTCAATCATTCTGCATAAGTCATAATTAGTGAGATGTAAGCCGTCATTGAGAGGAGTTTGGTGTGACATGGTTGAGACTTTTACAGCGATGGTGATAGAAACCAGGGGCCACCATGTCTACAACACAGATATAGCCATAAAACCTCCAGTGAACCTACATGTGCCTACATGTATGCATAAAAAGGACATTTTAGGTCAATACCTTTTCAAAACTATCATAAACCAATGACATCAGAACCAGCTTATGTAATACCTTTTTTATGGGGGAGCTTTTAGAGGCATTAAACTCGTCAGACGTCTGGTTCCTATCACCCCCACTGTGAACTAGTCTGACTCGTCTGGCGTTTCACACCAAACCACTCTGAATGAATTTTACACCTGAATGACTTGATTATTCAGGACATTTGAATTCCTCTTTAAGGATGATCACATTTCTGTTTTGTTTTTGTTCCCATGAAGCTAATATTGGGTATAATGCTACAGATTTTCCCATACTCCTTGCTTTGTTCTGTTATTTTCATTATAATTAACTGACCATAATGCTGTATCTGAGTGAATGATCATCACATATTCAGTTTTTAGTCCAAGCGACTTATTAGTTGTATCAACAGAGTCAGAGATCTGTTAAAAATATGGCTGCAGTTAAATGGACCATCATTTGCTTCATAACCAAGGACACCATCTGTCCACTGGCTCCCTCACTAATTCCCCCAAATCTACTTTAAAGTTTACCGTTTGCTGTTTGTCTGAACTTTGGAAAGAAGATTAAGAGCATAAATACGGCATAAACTGAGTTTATCTTTGTCTAGTTGTGCCCTGATTAATATAAAAAGCACATAAGTAAATAATGGACACATATGGACGATGCTCTTGCAATTCCCTGTGTATCCGATATACGGTGCTCTTTGGTGTCCATAGTTGCCCATATCAGGAGGACGTTCTGGTAACAGTAGTGCTGCTGTAACTGCTGTGGGAATAGAAAACAGCTCACCCTGCAGGAACGTGGATAAAGACGACTCTTTGCCTTCTTTTCAGTTTATCACGTCTATTTTTAGAGCCTCGACCTCACCGGCCAAAAGTACTTGAGGGGAGAGCATCAGTTTTCACATTTGAAATGCCTACGCAGGAATTGCTGGTTATCGTCGTGGTTCTGGACCTATAGACTAAATTTTGTGTGTGTTCATATTAAGGGTTTCGGCCAAGTCTGTGTCTTATTTGTGTTCAGTCCAAATGCTGCAGGCAAGCTGGAGCTCGTTATGTCTCAACATAAAAAAATAAAAATAGGTCAAAAGTCAGAGATGAGCTACATTTTCCAGTGTGGTGAGCTGTACATCAAAGTCAAGGCGCTGTAATACCTCCCTCAGCAGGACTTTCAGGCGAAATAGTGTTTTTGTATCCTTCACTGCCTTCAGGGCATTATTTACTGTATTGCAGGTGTCATTGATTTGTAGCCTTTAATACAAAAACCCAGGAACGAGCACATTAATCGTTGTAATTGGACCGGACAGGCCATGAGAAATGCCATTATTGATGTAATGTATGGAAAAGCGATGCATGCTTGACAGAGCACTTGTGTCTGTCCCGAGACGTCTACTGCACTATAAATCCTTTGGTTGGATAGAGACTAAACAGCGCTGATCTCAGTGTCCGCAATCATGAACCTCCATGCTCCACCAGCAAATGTATTGTTCTATAGCCATTGATCCGACATTCAACAAGCTTTACAGAACAATGGCAAAATCACATTTAACCCCTTAAATGGCCAGGGCCCACCAGCAGGCCCAAAGTTTGATTGCACCCTAATCATCTAAGAATAGCTCAAGTAGTTTGCATCGAAGCCCCTGTAGTTGCTGAATAATAAGCCTTAGTGTATAATAAGCCTGGGATTTTAAGGGATTAGCTTAAAATGAGAAATTATTGTGATCTTTGGTCCTATTATTAAAACGCACATTTGGGCAATGGTCTTGCAATGCCCTATGTATCTGGTATATGGTGCCCTATGGTGTCTATAGTTCCTTATATAAGCACAGTATTCTGTAAACAGTGGTGCTGCTGTAACTGTTGCGGGAATAGAAAACAACTCCCCCTACAGGAAAGTGGATAAAGACAACTCTTTGCTTTCTTTTCTGTTTACGACTCTTTCCTTGACCTCAGCGGAGATCTGCAGCCAAAAGTACGTGAGGGGAGAATGTCAGGTTTCACATTTTAAACACCTCCACATGTATTGCTGGTTATCATAGTGGCTCTAGGCCTTTAGACTAAATATTACAGGGAAAGGCTAAATTTCCTTGAATTTTAGGAATAAAAGTGTAACATTTTGTCTGGTTTCGTCTTCCCTGTTTAGTCATGTGCTTTTGTTGTTATTTTGGTTTGGTCTCCTCCCTGGTCCTGCCCCCTTATAGTTATGTTCATTTGTCTGTAGTCTGGTGGACGAAGTACACAAATCATGTACTTTAGGTAAAGCAGAGACCCCCAGGGTAAAATATTCCTCCAGTAAAAGTAGAAGTTCCTCCCTTTAGACCTCCACTTGAGTAAAAGTACTAAAGTATTTCCCTTCAAATGTACTTAAGTATAAAGTAAAAGTACTAAAAGAGGAATTCTGGCTCTGATGTCCTGTTATCATTTTTATAACCAGACTGGCTTCATGAACTCATTTCAGGTGAAAGTCCTCCAGCGTCTCTCTTGGTAAACCAGTCTTTTAATAGAACGTCATTAATTAGTGACGCTGACGTCTATTAAAATGATCAGAAGCACAAAACACTGAAGGTAAACAGTTTCCATCAGGGAGAACCGAGTGGCTCTGAAATCACTTTTTACACACAAGCAAAGTTTCAGTTTCAGATTTATTTACAACTTAGTTCCAAGTTTAAGTTGAATAAAAACTGGCTTTAAACTCAGGATCACAGATGAGCTCCTTTACTATGTTGATCTGTAGGCGTCTGTTCATAAACATAAACCAGCCCAAACTCATTTACTATAAAATGAAATGGAGTTTGTAGAAATTCAGAAAAAAGCCGCGTCAGTCTCGACTGCATATGTGGACATATTTCTATATTGAGCTCTATTTACACAAAGTTAGGTTAGTTCATCATTTATGTTGAACAGACTCTCCCAAAGTTTGACGCTGCTGCGCTGACGTTGAACCGCGTGCTGCACTGGGTCGGTATGACCAACAGGTCAAAACCAGCTCTAAACAAAGTGACCGCTGGGCCCTGATTGGTGCTCTGGCTTTGCGCTTCTTTCAATTTGACATGTTACGTTTTTATACACACAGAAACCAACAGATTTTGTCAAATGTAGTGGAGTTAAAAGTAAGATATTTGACTCTGAAATGTAGTGCAAGAAAGTAGAAAGTCGCCTAAAATGGAAAAACTTCAGTAAAGTTTTTCCAGTACACAAAAAAACTACTTAAGTACAGTAACTAATTAAGTTTACTTAGTTACTGTCCACCACTGTCCCTTTGTGTATTTATACCCACTTGTTTGGTTCAGTCCTTGTCTTGCATTTTCACTCTGTTCCTTAGTTTTTGTTCTGTTTTTATTACTTTATGAATATGTTTCTTTTGCGGACCTTTGATCTTCTGTTTTTTGGACTTTAAGTTTTGGTTTTGTAACAAAAGCAACTTGCCCGTGCGTCCAGCCTCTACGCCTCCTTTGTGACAAAAAAGTTTGATGCAGAATCAAAATAATTTCAATGCTTCGAAATGTACAGTTCCCTCCTCGGGCCAAACAGTGCATACATGGGGCTAAAATAGGCTGAAAAACAGCCTGTTTTCAATTCATTGCTTTTGTGATGTCACAATGAATCATTTACACCTATCCACCTACATCAGTTTAGCCCCGCCCACTCACACTGAAGCTGTAAGGAGTGTTTCAGCGCAAACTGCTTTCTAAATGCAGTACATATATCAGTCTTGACGACATGCCTGCTATCAGCCTGTTTAATTGTAAGGAGAGGCTCGTGTAAAATTAATTAGGACCTTTATGGTGCATAAAACCACAGAGACATCATTAGCAGACATCAGGGGGGAAAATACTAGACCCTTTAACGTCTGTCTGGAGTGAACTGATCAGAAGTAGACAGTGAGACATATTGCCATTTTTACCTGCCATGTGTCTCAGATGACCACTTATGATCTTATTTCATGACGGGAAGGTTGGCACCTCCCACATCATACAAAATGACCTGCAAGTCCTTGTTTGTGTGAATGTACTGTCTACTACAAACATCTATACCAAATTTATTGCTAATGCAACTTATAAACAAACAGCAGAGAGCAAAAAGAGAGAAATCACACAGCCTCTCTCGCTTCTGCTGTGATAGAGCTGTCCTTTGTTGCGGTCAGGGACAGAATACTGGGAACAGACTGGTGGCAGCACCACTGATATGTGGTGTTCTGGTCCTGAATGTAACTGTTGCACCATTTACCACAAAGTAGGCCAAGAAAATAACAACAGAAAAGTGACTTGGACTTTTTAGTGTTTGGTAGTTTCTTGTTGCGGATTAAATGCATCAGGAAACCATCTGAGTGATTATAGATAAGATAAGATAAGATAAGATAAGATAAGATAAGATAAGATAAGATAAGATGATCCTTTATTAGTCCCACAGTGGGGAAATTCACAGTATTACAGCAGCAGCAGAGTAACAGGAGTAAGGCACTCAGTAATAGAAATGGGAAACAGTGTAAACCTTATCAACATTAAAAATAATAAAAATTAAAATCTAAATCTCTAAACTATTTACAACAAGATAAAAATAAGAATTAAAAAAATGAATAAATGCAAATAAATCTGTTCGTTCATCTCCAAATGATCTTAAATCTCTCTCTTTGCCATTTCATTAGCTACTAGCTGGACGAGATGTTTTTCTGCGTTGCTATGGTGACCAACTGACTCAACACCAACCAAGGGTGAATTAGCAGTTCCACATTTACTCCAATGTTAAGACCATTTATTGTTAAACTGTGCTGAACGATGAGCAGAGCTTTATTTTACTGTAAACGGAGGATTATTTTATTACTGCCTACAAATCTAATTCTGCCGTGGAGTCACAACAGGGCAGTAAAAGAGCTGCATGTTTCCGACGCCTGCATTAGGAGATGCTTTTACACTGTGAGCTTGAAAGGAAAAAGCTTAGGGAGCAGCTGTAGCTTACTATATGACACAT
Organism: Pygocentrus nattereri; assembly: GCF_015220715.1. Taxonomy (NCBI): domain Eukaryota; kingdom Metazoa; phylum Chordata; class Actinopteri; order Characiformes; family Serrasalmidae; genus Pygocentrus; species Pygocentrus nattereri. The sequence continues at coordinate 997,467 of NC_051236.1, read as the reverse complement.
TTCAGTTATGTTTTTCAAAATATGTTCCCTTTTCCAGACTGTTCTTAAAAAAAAGTAAAAAATAGGAGGAACAGAAGTTTCTAAGTCATTCTGATTCACTACATTCACACAGTTGACCGTTTTGGCCTTTGTCACTGTCCAAGGTGGTTAAATCATCAGGAAAGGTCTCCTAATTACACGTAGTGATGAAGTACCTCTCTTTGCTGGCTTCCCAACCCCCCTCCTCACTTAATGAAGTAGAACCTTTGATTTATTCAATAGAAATCTGGTCTGGAATTGTTTGAGGAATAATCTACTCACATTCCCGACAGCGGGCCTCGTACATTTTATGAAATATTCACTCTGACCTAGATAGAAAGCAACTACAGGGTAGTTATCTCTACCAAGAAACTGAAGTGGCCCACGTTACGGCCTGGTTTATGTGGATATAATATCATATGACTTGTGAAAGACCTGCAAACATGAACTTCTGCCTAAAAATGACAGAATTTGGCATAAAAGCTAGGCCACAACCAGAAATCTCACATAAAGAAAGAATTCTATTATTTTAAAGTGATTTCTGTACTTTATATAGTATACATATGCAAATGTTTGTGCACCCCTGGCCAAATTACTAGCTCAAAATAAGTCGTCATCATCATCTTTAACCGCTTAGACCAGACAGAGTTGGTGTAGCAGTTTACTTAACTGTTTATTTACTGAACTGAACAGCAAGGAGGGCCTGGGTTCGATTCCCCGTCCAGGCAACCAGGGTTCTCCATGTGTCTGCGTGGGTTTCCTTCTACTGTCCAAAGACATGTGGTCAGGACAATTGGACATGTTAAATCGCCCCTAGGTGAGAGTCTGTTTGCCTGGTGACCAAAAAGTTATAGCACATTTTTTTGGAAATATGTTAAAGTCAGCAAATAAACAGAAATTGTGCTTTTCTTTCAACTTAAAAACCAGGAGTACTCAAACTTTTGCCTGCATATGCTTTAAGGTGATTTTATATACACCAGCCTTTCAGCCTCTTAAAGCCTGAAGACCTCAGAGAACCTTTCTTCCCCGTTATAAACCAATATATGAGGGGGCTTTTTATTGTTTACACACCTTTGCAGAAAATAAAGTAGAGGGTCACCACTGTGTTGTCCTAAAATTGCTGTGTGCAGTGCAGCTTTCAGACTTTTGTTTGTGCAGTGAGCACTGAGGCGCATGGAATGGAGACCAAATAGGTCAGTCAACAGTTTGGTGTGTATCTCTCTCTCTCTCTCTCTCTCTCTCTCTCTGTAGCTCTCTCTCTCTCTCTGTAGCTCTCTCTCTCTCTCTCTCTCTCTCTCTCTCTCTTTCACTCTGTATCTCTCTCTCTTTCACTTTTTCTCTCACTCTATCACTCTATCTCTGTCTCACTCTCTCTCTCACTCTCTCACTCACTCACTCTGTGTCTTTCAATCTATTAGTCCCAATTTTAGTGTATTTTTCTCTCTCTGTCTCTCACTCACTCTATCTCTATATCACTCACTCACTCATTCACTCACTCTCTCAATCTTAGTCCCAGTTTCTTTCTCTCTCTCTCACTCTGTATCTTTCTCTCTCTCTTTCACTTTTTCTCTCACTCTATCTCTGTCTAACTCATTCACTCACTCACTCTCTCACTCATTCACTCTCTCTTTCTCACTCTCCCTTTCCACTCTCTCACTCATTCGCTCAGTGTCTTTCTCTCTCAATCTCTTAGTCCCAGTTTTTCTCTCTCTTTCTCTCACTCACTCGATCTCTATCTCACTCACTCATTCAGTCTCTCTTACTCTCTTTTTTCTTTTTTCACTCATTCTCTTTCTCTCTCTTTCTCTTTCTCTCTTTCTCTCTCTCTCTCTCTCTTTCTCTCTTTCTCTCTCTCTCTCTCTTTTTCTCTCTCTCTCTTTCTCTCTCTCTCTCTCTCTCTCTCTCTCGTGCACCTGCTTCCCTGCTATTGTTGAAGTTATTATCTTTTCGCTCCACTCCACTTAAGCTGAATGTGTCACAGAGTTGTGGAGTAAAACTCACTGACTGCATGCGTGCGGTTACCAGGCAGAGCTGTTGAATATTTAAAGCGCATGTCTGGGCCCCTGGACGCCGAACAATCAGTGAAGCAGCTGTAGGAATTCGTCCCTCTGGAGGAAAAGATTCCTGAAGGAAAGACAACTCAAGCCTTTACCAGAAACTTCTGCCTTCTGTCAGTTCATAGCCCAGCATGTACTTTTTTCTACCTGTTTCCCGTATTTCAAAGGGAGCATTTCTAGCTGTGCAGCATTGTTGAGACTATATGTAAGGAAAGCTGATGAGACTGCAGCTTTATGAACTACTGGATCTGTAGATAAGCCAATCAGAGATGAGGCCGTTCTGCTCCATCCTGATAGCTGCGACTGTGTGGATTTAGCAGATCATCAGGACAATCAGTAGACCTAACATGGAGTGAGAGCCCTGGTCTATGTGAGTTGCTGTAATATTGCAAAGACATTTTAATAGCATCATGGCGCTTTTTCATTTTTATAAATCATGCTGAGCCTTTCTTGGAATTCATTCTGAAGGCCGAGGGCTGTTTATCCGCGGTGTTATATGGCACCATGTTAAGTGGAAGATGTTGCAACAGTGCCAAAAGTTCAGGAAGGTCGCAGGTTTCAGGTCTTTTTCTTTAAGATGAGGAAAATCAGAAAGATTCATTCACATACACAAATCTGAACATCTGAGCATTTCCAGATTTTTTCTATTATTCTGTTATTAATAGAAATTCTTATGACTTGATCATATGTAGACTGGCAACCTGTCCAGGGTGTTTCTGGCCCTCTGCCTAATGACCGCTGGGACGGGCTCCAGTACCCATCGACCCAGAATGATAAACGGCTTAGATAGAGTGTGTGTGTGTGTGTGTGTGTGTGGGTGTGTGTGTGTGTAGGTGTGTGTGTGTGTGTGTGTGTGTGTGTGTGAGCTGTTACGAATACCTTTTAAAAATGATACACAAAACTTTGTGGCTGGTCGACGATACAACCAGAAATGTGTATTTGGCCAAATTACAATTGTTTTGCTGATTTTCTAAGTGAACATACAGTGTTAGAAGTACACGTACTATGCAGGTACATGATTCATTCATCAAGGTACAAAGTAAGGGTAGCCTCAAAGGTACAACAGTGGTTTTAAGACCCGATGGTGAACCTTAGATGAGTTTTTTCTAGTGGAAAAGTAGATATTTGTACCTTTTCATAGCCGAATGTTTTAAATCAAATCAATAAAACAAAAAGCCTGGAGACGAGACGGGGGGGTGTGGGGTCAGTACAATTAAGAACATATCATTTCTATGGATTCTAGTACAATTATGTTCCCTGACTAAAGGTACTGGGCTGTACCCCTGAGGGAACCACCACAGTAACAAGAGGGGTTCTGCCCCAGTGACAGTGTTGTACATGTTTTTCTGAGAGTGTATGTGCACAATTTCTATTTATTTGCTGAGTAATATATTGGAAAAAAAGATAAAAATGTTAAATATAAAATATAAAATGTGCCATCACTTTTGCCACAGCCCAAATTTAGTGCATTGTCGCTTTCCAGTATGTTAAATCCATCGAATAAACAGCAATTGTGCTTTAAAATGAGCAGAAATGCAGGCACCCATAGGTACCATCACGTACAAAGACCATCACTGAGTTAGGCCTTTTTCATCGCCATTACAGAAATTCCCACCTGTTTTGGGGGACCATCAGTGGAGCTATGCATTTTTCATCTATAACATTGATGTAATTTATGCAGATGAAAATGTTTGATATGCAAAACTAGAAGCAAACTGGTGAGCAAGTCAATGTTTATACATGTATTTATGTTTAAATGCTCTTTAACTGTGACAGTGGTACAGGATTGTTTCATATGAGGAATGCTGTAGTCTGTTTTATCTCAGCACACCCATCTTTTTAGATAGGTGTGAATAGTTTTCACAGCAGGGGGTCTCTCCTCCCCTTTCGGCCCTCCTCAACACAACACAACACACACATACAGACGGTGTTGTGGGGAAAATATTTCATACGATTATAGTTGATTGTATATTTCCATTCAGCAGGTGGAATAGCCACTAAAGCTACATTCACATTAGCAGGTTGTAGTGGCACAAATCCGATGTTTTGTCCGAATGTGACTCAGATCTGATGTTTTCAGGACTGTGTGGATGCAACGGCATTTACCCAGCAGGGAGAAGTGGCCCAAATCTGATCCTCTCACCAAATCCGATTTTTTGGTTTAGCTGTTCACGTTATCTTTTAAATGTGACCTGTATGCCACACCGGCCTGAACAGATCAAGCTCCCAAACCAACCCGCATGTGCAAAAAAACAATGATTCACATTTCGTGCTCATCCAGAGGTTAACAGTCATGACGACTAGTGAACACTAGTCGCTCCTGGTTTCGCCTTTGCCAGCATCACAGGAGCATTTATGAAGGTCCAGTGGTTGACCGCTGAGCTCATCACCCACAATGTGTTCAAGTTCTCCGTAAAAAGGGAACGTTATTCGGCCACTTCTTTGGTTCATGTTCTCTGACTCTTTAAACTGTTCTCTGGCGCTGCAGCCTCGGCCTCTTCTGGCCACGTTCAGCCGTTTTGTCTAAAGCTTCTTCAAATATGGAGCAGCTGTGATGAGTCCCCACTATTTGGTGCAGAAACATCAGCCTAAATGTTTGAGTCTCAGCAGCACGAAATCATGACGAATGTCGAGTTGTACTGATGTAAAAGTTGTATGAATTCCGGTCTGCCTGTCCAGACTGAGTCGCATTGCCGCAGATGGGATACGTATCGGATTTCAGTACCACATATGAAAGCATCTCAAATCAAGTCAGTTCACACTGACACACATCTATGTCACATTGCTGCAGCGTAAACTTAGCCTAAGTGGTCCTAGATCAGATACTTATCTAATTTGTGGCCATGCAACCTTAATTGACGCTCAGATCTGACTTCATGTGCTTTTTTTCCACTGTGCTTGCACCAGCGTTACCATGGCAGCAGCGCTGAATGAAAGTTAAAGCCTGTAAACGGTGTAAAAGCAGCTCGTCTCACCTTTTTCTCCTCCGTCTGGCTCTAATAATGAAGCTGAGAGCTGATCAGAGTTAATGATCTTCTCAGCGAAGCTCGTTCTGCTCGTTAGTTTGTGCTGATGATGCAGGGATTCAGTCACGTGACGTCACTGAGTAGGAGGAGCTCATGAGGGTCAGTTCAGGAGCCGGTTCATCACATTAATGACAGATTAGAGTCACTGACCTAAACGAGTGTGAACCATCGAGTCAGAGAGATTAGATCTGAGGAAAAAATCTGATTTGAGAAATGAGGCTTGTAACGTGAACATGCTTAAGGCTCATGCAGAAAGAGGCTACATAATAGGACATACAACCTTAAGTCAGTGGTAACAGCCATAATAAGTTAAGTCACTTTCATTTATATATTTCAAAGCAATTAAAACTTTTACATGCATACTTACACGTGAAATGTCTTACTGCAACCCTGGATCTGATAAAGTTGCAGGAAAATGTGGAATGTTTGTTATATCTGCATTGTTTATTTTACAGTCTTAAAAATAAAGGAGATAAAAGAGTTGTTTGCAAGATGTTATACATAAACTGCTTGGGTTTCCCTAACAAACTTTTTTTGTCTTTGTAAATGAGATGTGAGTGTAAAGAACCTCTTGAACAACCTGCACTTTAAGCAAAGGTTGTAGGAAGCACCTTTACGCTGTTAAAGAACCACGACGTGAATCTCTTTTAAAAAAGAAATGTAAAGCTCTGTCACATTAGATCATCGCTAACATGCAAGTTTACTTAGTAACTTAGGGGCTCTGTGGGTGGATTGGTTGCTGTTTTGAATGTCAGTAGACATTCAACTGTCTTCTCCAACATTTTACTGATCAATGTTCAATTATAGTCCTTCTACACTATAATGTGGCCATTCCAGATACAATTATACAGCATTTTAACTGCTTTCCTGACAGTATTTTACTTTTCATGTACTTTTTTTGTACCACGCATTCATTCATACATTCCTGCTGTCATGATTGGCCCCTCCCAGTCTTGTCCATGTGTGTATTTGTTTTGTTTTTTCTAGTCCTGCCCCTCGTTTCGTGACTCCGCCCCTGATTGTTTTCACCTGTCCCTCGTTTTCCCTTTGTTACTTAAGCCCTGTGTTTGCACTTTGTGTTTGCTGGTCTTTGTCTGATGTATTGGTCTATGTTGGATGTTTGTTTAAATCTCTGCTGTGTTGTTTGGACCTGTTTATAGTTTGTATGTCATGTCTACCCCACAATCTGTCCCTATTGGTCCTTTGACCCTGGACCGTCTTGACCCTGACTTTGGATTTGTCCTCAGTAAAAGTCGCTTACCTCCGCACATGCGTCCGCTACCTCGCTCCACGTTACACCTGCCTTTTAGTCCGAGGCCTAATCACAGCTGTCAAAATTTCAGTGTGGCTAATAAAATCGGCTTTTTTGAGCTGAATGCATGAATGCATGGATGCACCGTGCATTTCATGTAAATGTTCATGCATGAAGCTGTCTCACATTAACCACCCAGAACCATTAGTTCAGCCTGATGAAGTCCCTTCAGTAACTCTACAGCTTTATAAACAGCGAAGAATTCATAACCTCCATTGTTTAACCTCTTAATTTCCAAGGTATATTTTGGTTTGTCCATCTGAATTTACATGAACAAATCGTTAGGCAAATTATTCAGTAACTGCAAAAAATAAAAGTAATATTTATTTTATTTTATTTTGTAAAAGCCCCTCAAATGAACAGAACGTGTGTTTTATGATCTCCACATTTCACTATACGCTCACAATTCACTGCTGAGAGCCAAAAATCTGCGCCGCTCTTTGTGTTGTTCTCTAAAAGTGATGTTTCCAGAGCAGATCACTGAAGAGACGCCGTCTGTTTATAGTTTAGAGCCCAGATTTGGGGAAAAACGGGTCGACTTTCAGTAGAAAAACAAACTGAGTTCAGCTTCTTTTATTATAAGGGTTTAAAATGACGTCACCGTCTATTAGACTGGAGAGAAGAGCTACAGCCTCACACGACGCCCAGCTTCTGAATGGAGCTTATGGAGTATGAACGATATGAAGATCATGACCAAGTGCGGTTTGGACCCACCGGTGGTCCCGAGGAGTTGACATGTTTGATGTCCACGTTCTGCTTCTAAAGTTTAGTGCTGGAGCTGCAAGGCTAATGTTGCAAACAAACGCTCAAAGGTCATAACCTTTTTGTAAATACACCTTTCAATCCACTCAAAGCACATGCAGGTCTTCAGTAAGGTTGCACAGACTTGTCAGTGTGGTTTAGGACACAGTATGACCTGCTACAAACTATAAAATGAACAAAACTTCACTGTGTAGCTGAATGTCCAGTCTTGTAGAGCTAGCTTTGGGTTAACATGGACCCCTGACTGATGAGGCCCTGGGACAATACTGACATCAGATCTGCATCAGATGGCATTGTGGTCTCCTGGTCCTGTCTGTGCAATAAGCCGTGGACCAGCATGAATTACTGAAATAACTAATATTTTCCAAATTCCAGCAGTCTGATGGTCAAAGGCATTTCAGAAATTCTGACGTGGCTCAATATTTAACACCATTTTTGCCAGAAAGTATATCTGACATAGGTGTACCTATATAATGTTTCAATTTTGAGTTTATTTTTTAGGCACAATAAAATATTTCAGGCTTACTTTGATTGTTAAAAATGGTAAATGGTAAATTCACCATTAATCTACAAAAATAGTTTTACTTAAGCATCTGGGTTAAATCCCCAGAGCCGACAGTACATGACTGAGGTGTCCTTGAGCAAGACACCTAACCCCCAACTGCTCCCCAGACACTGCGGATAGGGCAGCCCACCGCTCCGGGCAAGTGTGCTCACTGCCCCCTAGTGTGTGTGTTCACTAGAGTGTATGTGGTGTTTCACTTCATCAATGGGTTTAATGTGGAGGTGAAGTTTCCCCGCTGTGGGACTAATAAGGGTCACTTAATCTTAATCTTAAAAAGGTTTAATTTAAAAAGGTGATATATACCATGATGTAAACTGAAACTGTCAGAAACTTCAATTTTACTGTGATATCAATATTTGGTCAGACTGCCCACTACTTACAAATATAACTAACTAAAGTTATGCAAACTGCCTTAAACTACCAAAGCAACTCAACTGCTACGTTTGACAAAGGTTACTAGTTTGTGTGGAGTATTTTGGACCTTAAGTGAGGTTGTGAAGTGAGCTTCTCATGTCAATTCAGCGCAAAGCATTGTCAGCTTACATGTAGCAGTGCTGGTATTTCAGCACCTTAATGAGCTCGCTTTTCAAAGTGACATTCAGAGGAAAAATACACAACAAAACATATCAGCTTTGCAGCGTTTTAGTTCACCACAAGACGTGACAGCTGCATTTTTGATTTTCTCCCAATAGAGAAACCAGCTTAGACCCCGAGTTCCTGATATGGGTGCAACAGAACAGTGACCAGGTGAACAGGGCTGTCCAAGTAACAGGGTTAAGTGAAGGTTGTGGGACACTAAAATGTCCATTTTTTAACCTATAATGGAAGACTTGTGAAAACAGATGTTTAAAGCATGAGAACCTAAACAGATCCATAAATTAACCCCTTAAATGACCTGGCAGGCCCAAAGTTTTAATAAACACTTCTATAACCTAAGAATAGCTCAGCCAGTTTGCACTGAAGCCCCTGTAGTTACTGAGTAATAAGCTTTAGTGTGTAATAAGTCTGGAATTTTGAGGGATTCATGCAACAATAATATGATTTTTGAAGTATGTTGATGAAAACATTCCAAAGTAAAGTTTAGACATAGTGAGCAGGGACAGGCAACGATGCTGGAAACAAATGGCACTCCAGTTTCACTCCTGGGAGAGAAGAGATTCTTCAAGAGAAGCAGCTCAACGTCAGGCTACCCAGTCTGCCTGGCAACCGATCCGGTGAGAGCTGAATGGTCTGTGTGCGACTATGTGTGCTGTGTGTGTGTGAGAATTTCTGTCCCTGAAAGCTTCTCTGCCAGTCTGGTTTTAACTCCATCTCAGCACCCTTCGCTGTTCACTATAGAAGAGGTCACCACGCTAACCCCTGAAGAGGTCAGCAATCTGACCCCCAATGCAAGAGACTTCACCCCCTTGTGCACCCCATGTTTCTCTCCGCTGTTTTTGGGGGAGGTGTGTGAACGGAAGGCTTGCTTCATTCAGACGTGAATGGCAAACAGACATACACCCAAACAGCAGGAGCCCAAAACAATGTGGCTGTTGATGGAGTTGAATGGTGGTCATTAAGGAGAAGGCAGCAGCTGAGCAGAGCTTATTCATGATCATCTATACTCCGTAAAGATGCTGAAGCCTTTAATTCCTTAGTGAACTCTGTTATCAACCCAGTTGAAATTGAATTCCACCTGTTTTTAAACCTGCATACTTCCATTGTTGAGATGTAAACAACATGCAGACTCTGCAGTGCTGCTGATGGGTACCAATGCTCGCATTGTCACCGGCCAAAATATAGCCATGTTATTTACTATTCAAAACTATCTACACATCTTCTATGTGATGTTGGTAAAATAGTAGTAAATAAATTTAAATCACGTTTTCTTTGGGTGCTATTTTGACTTACACTGCTCTGCATGTACCCCGCCAACATTAACATACTTACAAAATACACGTCCAATCCCAAAACTAACATGAAACAACGTCTAAGAGATCAAGCAGCGTTTTCATAACCATTTCATGTGATCATTTTCTGTGAGGAAGCTTTCAGGGGTGGCCGTCTGGTTCCTATCACCATTGCTGTGATCAATTCTGACTCGGTTCGTTTCTCTATAATGGAGCGTTTCACACCAAACCACTCTGAATGACTTTGTTTACATCTTCACCATTTAATCATGCAAAAATGTAGAAATCTGTGGAATACTCTTTAAGGCACTACGTCTAATTGTACACATTTTCCCACAAATGTAGTCAAACTTCATACACTTGAAATTCAATTATTTTTCAGAATACTGAATGAATCCTCATTGGTTTTTCTACCTTAAAGTCTCAGGGAACTGTAAAATATTAAGAATGTTTGTATGATACTAAACTTGGGCTTTATATTAAACATCCAGCCAACCTGAATGAAAAATATAAGATTTAAATATGATAAATCACTGATAAGACCTATATAAGCACTATGTGGGCGTGGCTAATGAGCAGCTTGATTGACAGCTCTCCGTTCAACACCCTTAACCTACTCTGCCAACAGACAAGCAAATGTCCAGACGGACAGAGGGATGAACCAACAAAAGGACGGAGAAAGCAATGTGTGAGTGAAGGAATGGACGAGCGAACGATGGTCACGTATGGATAAACAAATGAATGGGCGACATGCAGCTACAGACAGGTGGTCTAGCTTCCTAGCTTATGCTGGGTTAATTTTAGCTCACTCAGTTTCTCTGACTCTGAAACGGTTCTGTGTGGGCGGGGCATGAGAGGTCAGCCTTGTGATTGGTCAGCAGAATGCTTACGGAGGCGTTACCCAAGATAGGACTGCCCAGTTTACATTGAGAGATGAGAAATATGGTAAAATGGTCGTTTATGGTCACTGAAACATTATTCAAAGAATAAACGTAATGCATGGTTACTTCTGCCTGCAAGGATAACATTAATCTAATTAGAACGAAAACACTAGGGTCTAGGGTCTAGGGTCTAGGGTCTAGGTTTAGGGATCTAGGGTCCCTAAAACAGGTTAAAAGTGACCACCACTGCTGTTCATCCTCACCAGTTCAGTGCAAATGCCCTCACCATGGCAACATTGGCCACAAGGTTACACCAAATAGGCAGCATGTAAACAGTGTTCGTCTGCTCTACTTTTATTGCACATTGTGGGAACGTCCTTGAGCTGTTTAAGTTGTTAGCATAGGCCACTACTCACCGAGTTACAGACCTCTGAAGTTGTGCATCATTCTGCACTCAGCATCATGCCCATATTCGGAGGTCATAGTCTAAGCTATTGCCCATAGAAATCATTTTCAAGAACCACCACTTTTGCAACCTGTAATAAAATATAATGTTCAAAAGCCGACGCATTTTGTCTTGTGTACATTTTCCCTATTAATGTCACTGACTGTGGTGTTCAGGTCTGTGGGACCCGTTTTCAATGTTTACTAAAAGAAATAATGATGTGATTTATTGTTATTTCCTCAGATTCCTTGGTCTTTGCTCATTTTCTGTGTAGAGCATATAAAATAACCCGTTTTCAGGGTCTTCACTCTGTTCACCCCCCCCCACACATTTATATTACACAGGTGGTGCTGGGCTGAACCCGCGGGGAGTGAAAGTGTGGAGGTGCTGTGTCCTTCACTCTGTTCTCCTCCTACATGGCCTGCTGTTAGTGTGTGTGTGTGTGTGTGTGTGTGTGTGTGTGTGTGTGTGTGTGTGTGTGCATGCGTATGGACAACATGGACAGGCTGCTGACTGGCTACAGCTGCTAAAGGAGAACCCCACGCTGGCCACTTGTGATATTTTAAATATTTTTACATAAATTGTTATGACTGTATTGATTTAAAAAATCAGTAATGCGGTGGGTCCAGCAGACCACTGAGTAACAAAACATGCTGCAATCAAGCTAACACTCCTGCACAGTCTACTATTATACTTTAGCACCATTATAAACCAACACCAGCAACTCAAACTGCAACCTAAAACTGCCAAAGCCTCTAAACCCCATGTGTCAAACACAAGGCCTGTGAGCCACATCTGGCCTGTGGCACAGTCCAGTTTGACCTGAAAAACTATTTTAATTTTATACTAATATTAAGCCCATTTCACCATGAGCTGCACTACAGTTCCCAGCATGCACTGTAACATAATCTGCGCTCCGACCCCCTCTCCAACTACAATCTGTAGGCCAGCATTATATATAAAGAGAAGATGACCAGTGTCCAGTTCAAGCTATGGGCAGTTTTAAAAACTTACCTCGTTTTTACATTAAAATAGGATTAACGGTTATCCGTAGCTATTGTAGCCTATTGTTTTACATAAAACTGATTGTTTTTTATTGAATATCACTTTAAATAGTTCAAATATTCAGTGCCTATTTTGCTGCTGCAATTTTGGCATATTGTGAATAAACAATGGCCAGGTAGGGTCGTGTTAAATGTTCAGTAAAAATGAAATAAAAGCATAGCTGGCCCACGGATCTGTTAAGATTTTTCTATACGGCCCTTTTAGTGGGTGAGTTTAACACCCCTGCTCTAAAGTGCCACATTTGACAGCGCTTGCCGGTTTGTGAGGGGTGTTTTGGTAAGTCTTATGATATCAGTTCAGCGAGCAGCAGCGTTAGCTTGCCTGAAGCAATATTCGCATTCTCACTCCTTAATGACCTCCCAATTAAGAGGATCCAGTTAAAATTCAGACGTAAAACGTAAGAAAACCAGCTCATACCCAGAGGTCATGATAGCAATGACAAAATGAGCAGAATGGCTTCAGATGTCTGAAGTGAGCTACTTAGTTAAGCAGAAAGCGATAAAGAAAACAAGGTTCACTACTATGTAGAAAAGTATGAGACAATCACAACATTTAACTATGTGCCCTTCTCTCAGTGCTCGAGAAGGTAGGACTCGGGTAAATTAGCCTTTAGTGTGCTTGCCTTTGGGGTGTTGTCAGTTCTTATGCTTACTAGGCAGTCAAATATCATCGATCGTGTGCTGCATTTAAAATCTTTTACTTTTTCTCTGGTCGAAGCTACAATGATGTTGGCTACACTGTAAAACCTACCTGCACATCTTAAAGAAAGAATTAAGTTCACGCAGCTTAAATACTACAGAAAGGTGGAGCAACTTCATCCGAAAAATTCTAACCAACTCAAAAATGAACTGTTGAGATGGTAACTCAGTCATTTTAAGTAAGATTGTTTTTTTTTTTAATTAAGATAACTTCATTTAAATGTGTTATATTCACAATTTTTATTTAAGTTGATGATATATGCAAATGCAGACAGGCTAATAATATATTGTTTTTTAAAGACTGATGAAAATGTGGAGTGCCTAACCACCCGGAGCGGTGACAAGATTTGGTGATAAGTTTGGTAAAATCTGAAAGTTGATTTTTGTATGTTACATAACTGATAATCTGTACAAACATGGTGCAACGTAGTGCATGATTTGTTAAAAATTGTTAGTGGCTACTGAAAATGTTGTAGAAGTGATCATTTGAAAATACTTGCAGAGATTTATAGAAATAAAGAGTTGCATATTGATATTTATCTGTTTCCTAACATGTTAAATCACTGTTGATCATTAACATGATCAGTGTCCAGTGGTGGACAGTAACTGAGTATCTGAGTAAATGTAATTAGTTTCTGTACTTTAGTATTTTTGGTGTATCTGTACTGAAGTTTCTCCGTTCTGGACTTTTTCCTTTCACTCCACTACATTTCAGAGTCTAATATCCGACTTTTTCCTCCTACATTTTGAGAAATCTGTCGTTCCTTTTGGTTTCTGTGTGTATAAAAACGTAACATGTCAAAACGAAAGAAGCGCAAAGCCAGAGCACCAATCAGGGCCCAGCGGTCACTTTGTTTAGAGCTGGTTTTGACCTGTTGGTCATACCGACCCAGTGCAGCACGTGGTTCAACGTCAGCGCAGCAGCGTAAAACTTTGGGAGAGTCTGTTCAACATAAATGATGAACTAACCTAACTTTGTGTAAATAGAGCTCAATATAGAAATATGTCCACATATGCAGTCGAGACTGACGCGGCTTTTTTCTGAATTTCTACAAACACCATTTCATTTTATAGTAAATGAGTTTGGGCTGGTTTATGTTTATGAACAGACGCCTACAGATCAACATAGTAAAGGAGCTCATCTGTGATCCTGAGTTTAAAGCCAGTTTTTATTCAACTTAAACTTGGAACTAAGTTGTAAATAAATCTGAAACTGAAACTTTGCTTGTGTGTAAAAAGTGATTTCAGAGCCACTCGGTTCTCCCTGATGGAAACTGTTTACCTTCAGTGTTTTGTGCTTCTGATCATTTTAATAGACGTCAGCGTCACTAATTAATGACGTTCTATTAAAAGACTGGTTTACCAAGAGAGACGCTGGAGGACTTTCACCTGAAATGAGTTCATGAAGCCAGTCTGGTTATAAAAATGATAACAGGACATCAGAGCCAGAATTACTCTTTTAGTACTTTTACTTTATACTTAAGTACATTTGAAGGGAAATACTTTAGTACTTTTACTCAAGTGGAGGTCTAAAGGGAGGAACTTCTACTTTTACTGGAGGAATATTTTACCCTGGGGGTCTCGACTTTAACTCCAGTACATGGTTAGTGTCCACCTCTGTCAGTGTCTTCACATGATGAATATCAATAATTATTAGTAATAACATATAATTAAAGGTAAATTGAGTAAATGTGTTATTTCAGAAGTGTGTATCAAACTGGTAGCCGTTCGCATTAATCAGTACCTAAGAAGTAGCTCTCAGTTTCAAAAAGTTCGGTGACCCCTGATTTAAGGCAATCGGTTGCCTCAAACCATTTGAGTTGACTTAACTCATCGGGTTTTACAGCGTAGTTTGTGGTTCTCAACCTCACCATATCAATACCTCTAGGACATAATGTTTCTTAGCTGCCCCCTCAAGCTGTAAATAGGCCCCCTAAAATTGAATTCTGGCTACGCCACTGTCTTAGGGTGTATTGTACAAGATCCCCACAAATAAAGCATTAGATAGGGGTTCCTTTAGGGCGCTCTGGAGCTTGCCTGCTCCCCTTCAAAGAACAATTTAGCAGGTGCTTTCATAAGCGAGCACTGAATTGGACTTGGTTCAGGCATATTTTAATCTCCTCCTCCAGTGGACCTTGAGCCAAGGCCGCAGAATCCCACGCCCCGTAATCCTTCTTCATTACAGCCTGTGATGGACAGCAGGAGGTGAGAGAAATGCGAGTGCTGTTCTTGCAGTTTGGTCTACGTGTGCCTCTGGTAGCAGAGAGAGCAACAAAGGAACATGAATTAAGCTTAATGTCCCGAACTGGACGGCCGGTTCTCGGCTGCGAGTCTATTGCGGGAGCACTTAATTCAGGTTAAACAAGGCAGGAAGCTGGAAAGGAGGCGCGTTTGCTGTGAGGCGGAAAAGAGATGTATATGAAGGCTTCGAGGTCTGGTGGGAGGGAGCAGTGATGGAGGGATGCAGGAGGAAAGAGGGGGGAGGGGAGGAGAGTGCTCTGGGCCCTGGAGAGAGGGCATATGTAATGAGTTATGTAAATTGTTCATGAGAAGGGTTGTGCTTGTGTTTGTTGGGTGCTGCTGAAATGAGACGATCTCATCACAGGGTGACCGATCTGCATATGAGGGAGGGAGAGAGAGATTGTAGGTAAGAGTTAAATGAGTCATTAGTTCAGCTATAAGAGAGATACTGTTCCCTTCCGGAATCAAAGAATGAGACTCATAATAGAGATAAATCTACTCAGGACTAACCCTGTGGAACGCAGTGGGCTGCACCTGGAAGCAAGTGTGAAGGGGATCTACACAAGAAGTTACCTGACTATTAATCCCAGTTGATTAGCAGTGCAATACTAAGTAACATGTCACAGTAAAGTAATTACTTTTACTTTTAAGTAGTGTAATTAAGTAGTGTAATGCATTACAGTTTAAATTCCTGTAATGATATTACAGTTATAGGCTTAACAAGAGTTACATTACATTATTCACAATAGTCATATATCTTTAAAGGGGAATTCCACCAATTTTCCTAAATGTCTGCATGATTAACTCGTTAAGTTCTAAACTAAGTCATTCCCAGTGGTTTGGTGTAAAATGCTCTGTTCTAGAGAAGCTTACTGAATCATAACTGCTCACAGTGGTGGTGATAGGAACCAGGGAACCAGACATCTGTAGAGTTTATTGCCTCTAAAAGCTCCATCACAGAAAGTTATTACATGAAATCATAAATATGCTGCATGATGTCTAAAATTGTTTTGAGAAGGTTTCAGTCTGAAACGTGTTTATATACACATATAAACATATATGTTCTTGGCGGAGGGGTACATGCAAGGTGTTGTAAGGTAAAAAATTTTCCAAAGAAAATGTTCATTTTTTGGATTTACCACTATTTCACCATCATCGACATTAAATATGAATTCTCAGAACACTCGTGTAGGTTGACCAGTGGTTTTGAATAGTAAAGAAATGGTTATGTCTGTGTTTTATATATTGGGACTCCAGGTTCCTATCACCACTATTGATGAGCTTTATTGATGGTGTTGATGTGGAGGTGCTTGGGACATACAAATATCTGGGTGTGCACTTGGACAACAAGCTGAACTGGAGCTGTAACACTCTCATGGTGTACAAGAGAGGCCGACACTGTCTCTACCTCCTGAGGAGGCTGAGGTCTTTTGGTCTGAGCCCTAAGCTCCTATGGATATTCTACCAGTCGTAGTCAGTGCTCTATTCTATGCTGTTGTGTTCTGGGGCAGCAGCATTCACAGAAGTGCTCTGAACAAAATGAACAAACTTAGTAGGAAGGCTGGCTCTGTTGCAGGAGTCAAGCTGGACTCTTTGGAGGTTGTAGCAGAACAGAGGAGCTGTTAGCCATCTTGGACAACACCTCACACCCTCTACATGATACACTGGATGAGTGGAGAAGCACAGTCAGTGGTGTCTGTTACTAAACCAGGCTGTGTTAAAGAGCCGTGTGAGGTCTTTCTTACCTCCTTACTGCAGAGACGGTACTGATCTCCTGCTGTCTGCACTGTGACCCACCTCACTGTATCTCCTCTCTGATTAATACACACTGTGCAGTTTATCACAACTATTACTGTACCGACACTTTTCACTGCACTTTACACTACAGTACTGATGCAGCTCAGAGTTAGTGACGTCTATAATCTGTGCTGTTAGACGACCTCGTACCACTCAGTGCCTGCTGACTGTAAATACAGCGAATCTCTCATACGCCATGTAAATATGTAAATAGATAAACTTTTATACTTCATTTTATTTCTCTTCTACTTTAACTTCTATATAGATTTATTTCTATTTTGTATTTTTCTGCATAGCTTATGTGAAATTATATGTCTTGCTACTGAAACACTGCAATTTCCCTCCGGGATCAATAAAGTTCTGTCTATCTACCACCACTTTAAACAGTCTGTAAGTTTCTCTACGATCAATAATTTCATGTTAAATCGCTCCGAATGACTATTTCCATCTCAACTACTGAATTACACAGAAATGTTGAAAAATTGGTAAAACACTTTAATCAGACATTGAAACAAACGCATATACACCCCAAAAGCATTCTGCCTGAATCTCAGCTGACCAACAGCTCCAAGTTGGGAATCAGGGGTCAGTATGACGAAATGCTTCTTAATCTGATTACCATACGGACACAGAATAAAACTGCACCATTCATATGACAGCAACAAGTTATGTATTAAGGTATCAGCATCATCAGATCAATGATGAGCACAGTGAAAAAATCCTTCTTTATTCATATACAAACATTTACGTTTCAATCCTTTAACCACTTGATTCATCCATCAATACATTCACACAATATATCAAATTAAATTAGTCTGGATAAGCTTTAAATAGACTGGTGCATTATTTCCTGCAGGTCTGGGTGAACCTTGCTGAGTGACTCGAGATTAAAAACTGATGAAGGTAATAAAGTAGGATGTTGTGTGAGGAAGGTGGAATATAAACCCAAACCAAACCATAAGCATAAACATTTCACTGCAGCCGTATCATCCGATAGCAGTGAAATCATTGGTAATACAGATTATCTCGCTTTGGAGCAACTAAAGAGCCATACTTTACTTTTTCAACAATTCATAAAAGCAGATCTACTTGCAGGAAACAACAACTTCTAAATCAACGAAGCAGTTTTCCAGACGGTACACTGACTTTTCAGATTGCACTATGACCAGACAGATGTGGCCTAGCTTGACTCAACCACTTATTCCCAATAACACAAGCATGGATGTTTTCAGTCAATCAGTAAATCAATTAGTCAATAACACTTTTATTATTGCACCAAGGGCAACTGGTTGCCAGCATGCATAGTACATAAAATTGCATAAAAGTACAAGTACATAAAATGAAGTATCGATTTTCATGTATTGTATTGTACGGCTCAGAGTTCTGTGTTCCACCCGGTTCCTTCTCTCTCTGTATCAGTGACTGTGTCTCTATCAGTATCTGAGCTCAGGACCGTCTCTCTCTCCAACCTGCTGGTAACTAGCAGAGAGACTTTCTCTAGACAGACAAAGCTCTTCTGTTAAGTCACTCTGGATAAGCTAAATACTGTAAATGTAAAATGTAAATGTGCAGTAAAATAAACGAACATCCTAAAAAAAACAATACAGAATAATACAATGTAGTACAAACGGCCCACATCGTATTCTAGTGAACAGATCGCTGAAATTATGCATCACTTTTAGAACTTATGGTCTAAACTATTTTTCTCTAAGAGGAAAAACGAACAGTGCTATTAAAAACCACACTCTGTAGTGATTACTACACTGTAGTAAACAACCTGTGTACATCTTAATCATAAAGTTGCTCAGTAGTTGAAAAATGAATATTTCTGCATACGTGCTACAAATAAGCGAACACTAATGCGCATTGAATTGACATTCCATGAAAGTACATCTATCGCAGTATTTCAGCTCTATTACAGACTGTAACACCACCAGCCACCAAAATTATAGCTCCTTACTACACGTGATGCTTGCTGGTTTGCTGAGATTGCCAGTGATATCGCCTCAGTGCTCAGTGTTAAACAGCATATAGCAATATTCTTAATTTAACTCTTTAGTGACCTCTTAATCCAGGGGGACCATCGATACTCGAAGGAAGACTTTGCTTTGGACGAAACATATCGGCTTTGTAACGTTTTTACAGGAGTGAGTTTTTTTAAGTACTTTATTTTTTGCATAGAGGAAAAACATCTTAGACCAGGAGGTCCTTATTTGGGCATGTTGCCAATACATCCTCAGAGGTCCACTGCTGCCGCTCTCCTGTGGTGGGCAGCACCATTTCAGCTGCAACCTGGACAAAAGTGGACATGTGAACCACTTTACAGAGGGCAGCCATTCAAGACACCAAACAGCACATGCAAGATATCAATGGCTTTCCTGAAGGTCTGTGATCACAGCATGTACAGCTTGTATAAATGTGAGTTTATACAGCCACATAATTCTAATTGATTATATATAAGTGTGTAATTTTAAGAGGGCTTCTTTTGCTCAGTGGGGCCACTTTTCCTTGAGTGGATTAAACCACTCGAGGGCATCTTCAGATACAGCACAGCACGAGTAAAGAGTAGCTAGCTGAACGCAGCCATATGCTGCTGTCTCCTTTCCACAGCATCACAGCCGCTCGCTGTCTCTGATGCTCAGCCTTGCTGACAGACTGACCTCTTAGACTCACACACAAACACACGTTCTCTGCCCCTTAACCAAGACTCAGTGACCACAGATACTCCCCCGTGGCTACTAGTGCTATTTCCCGTTTAACCTTGTTAATCTGAGTGCCAGTTTGTTGGACCTATGAAGGATTGCTATAGCATCCCAACAGTTTCTGTTTGAGTCTCAATGTATTCAAGTATGTTAATCTACGTTTAACAGGACCACAACACTGCTGTGGGGAAAAACCTTATTTCTCCATATTTGCTGTTTTTCTTTGTTTTTACATTTTTATTTATAAATGCCAGCAACATCATAATTCTTTGAAGAATGGACCAATAGAAATGCTCCATAATTATTTGTATAAATGAATGAATAAATCACTTCTCATTTAACTTGCATTATAAATTAACTTTTTTTTCCTTTTCCTGTAAAGTGACCTTTTTTATAAAGATAAGAAGCTTTGTTCTGTCAGCGATGATGCACCTACATTTATTATGTTTCAACCTCTCTTTATCCCTTATAACAGGGTGGTCTCCAAAAAAAAAGGGTTGAAAAAAATTCAGGAGAAAAAAACGTCAGATATATTTTTCAAGTATGACGTTTTTAACTGTATTTTAACTTTTATCTAATGTTTCACCTGCAGTTTAAACTAAAAAATCACACCAAACCACAGCTAGTACTATTACCACTAATAATAAACAAGAAAAAGAATTATTGTAATAATGATAATCATCATTATGATTATTACGACTAGTGGTATAAATACAAAGAGAGTTTATCAAATACTTTAATGTGCAATTAAATTGAATAAACATATATTTAAGAGATTAGAATTATATGGGGCTCTTATTGTGAAAGCATTGTAGCTAAAACTTGTTTTTTGTGACATCACAAAGGCAATTAATTCAAATCGGGCTGTTTTTGCAGCTTAGTCTGCATATGTGGCCTGTATGGACTGCTAGTTTTTCAACATTATCAAGTTTCAATACTACGTCAAGCCTTTTATTAAAAAAATGTGAGTAAAAAATGAATTTTTCCATTCAGGGCCCTCTGAATTACAGCACTCGGTGGTCAACCCATCTTTGTGAGAGAATTTGGCAGAATCCATTCATGTGGAGATATATTGGTTTCCACTTATTGCAATGTAGTTTCTAAACTCCTCTCATTTGAACTGTATTGAACTTTTCCCCAAGCTCATTTTTTTCTGTCGAGTCATGTTTGGAACCAAATTAAATCGCAGCGCTGTTATAGTGGCTGAGATGCCTGTGGGCTGGTTTAGCATTCAGGGGGAAACCTCATGAGCAGATGAGGAGGAGTGTGATAAACGACACTGCTTACTGCACGCCTTAATAGGACTGATCAATAGCTGCTATCAGTATGTTTAAATACAATATCCTGGGCATTAATGCAGGGCAGCCTTCCAGAAGAGTTCATCTCCGCCACAGGGGCTAGCTACCCATAGCATGGCTTGTTTAGGACTCGTCCTTGTTGGTCTGAGCTATTAAGGCCATGCTGTGATCCATGAAGAGAAATCCAGAGAAGTCTGCTTGGGTTTCAGAAGAATCTGGGTAGGGAACAAGACTTGGAGGCTTACTGTTTACTAGCCATTATATCCTCACCATACGCACCATACCGTTTACACCACAGTAGGAGGCCTGCAGCCACTACTAGGCTATTGATGTTTCCTTCTTCTTGAAAAGAAGCTCTGCATGGAGCATCTCCTATTGATTTGTTCGTTTAAGTGTGCATGAACCCTGCAATGAGGGGCCACAATATATTTTTAACATGGGTGAGACAACTCTTAGTAGCCTAACCTCAAAGGATATAGTCCAGATTAATTTCATCGTGTTGTAACTGTCCAGGAGATGGGAAAAAAAACACCCTTAAATTATATTGTAAGTTCAGCCTGAAACTTTCAGTGTTAAGTGTTAAGCAGTGTTAAACATTATAACAGAAATGCAGGGAAATATGGAGCACTGTAGAAACATATTCAGCTTTTAAACATATAAAAGTAAGTAACTGGTTTAGCTTGCGGGCAAACAGCATCGATGCAGCAATATCTGTAACATCAGCACCAGAAAACACCTTTGGCGGACCATCCTGGACACTGCCTGCACGAGGACTATGGATAAATCAACGAGCAGCAAACTAACAACAGCAACAGCAAAGATTAGCTCTGGCTTCCCTTGAGAGCTTCCACTGTAACAAGAAGCCATATGAATGAGAATGAGAGGCTTTGGAGTTGAACCCACTGACTGTAGGTATGATATTTAAGATATATATATATATATATATATATATATATATATATATATATATATATATATATATATATACTTAGGGTTTAGGGTTTATCTTGGGATTAACTACACAAAAGAATGTGACTAGTCAGAATGAATTATTTTAACTGTGTGTCAACCCAAATACATACATGCCCAACATCTGCTCATCCAGCCTTTCATTTGAAATGAAGGATATTAATAGGGAGTTTTTCTCCCTTTGCTGTAGTAACAGCCTCTAATCTTCTGAGAAGGCTTTACACTAGGTGTTGGAACACTGCTGTGAGGATTTGATTGCCTTCAGCCACAAGAGCACGAGTAAGGTCAGGTACTGATGTTGGATGATTAGTTCTGGAGCTCCAGCTCATCCCAAATGAATTGGGTGGGGTTGTATCACTCCAGAGAACACAGTTCCACCGCTCCACAGCCCAATGCTGGTAGGCTTCACACAGCTTTATTGGGTATAGTGACCTCGGACTCAGTGCGGCTGCTCCAGAGCATCCCATTCTATTGATCCTATTGGTCAGTGCTTTTCTACATTGATTAGCTGTATGTGCACAATTGAACACTTGTGTCAGCAACAGCTGCACCTTATAGTAGCTGAATTCACTCAAACAGCTGTCCAGATAGTTTTGGTCATACTGTGTATATTCTATAGCCCATATGGGTGTGTGGCACGGTATTTAAACTGCAGCACTTGCCCACTAAAGCCTGAAAAGTGTGCAAAGCAGCATTAGCCTGAGAACAGTCAGTGTTTTCTCTGCACTTCCCACACAAGCACAGTGACATCTGACAAGTTGCCCATCTGTCTTCATGTCTCAGTGGGCGAAGCATAGCTAGCAGGAGATGAGACTGGGGCATCCACCTGCTTCTGATGTAGTTTGAGAGGCATTCCAAGAAAATTGTATCATTTAACTGTTTAGCTGGTTTCTCCAGGCTAGGCAGAATCAGCTGGCAGTAGATTAGCGGTAACATGAGTTTTAGGGACAAGGAAGCGAAGTCTGCTCTGGCTAATCTTAACTGCTAAATCAGTTACAGCTCAGGGCATTCTGTCAGAGAGGACTTCATGTCAAAGTTACCAAAGTTACACCTACCTTGGTAACTAAGACTGACTTTACAATGAAACTTTGAAATGAATTTCATGCAACTTTCAAACTTTTATGTAACATTATTTCATGATCATTTTGTGAGGCATTAGCCTATAATGTATTTTCACACTTCATTCAGAGTGGATAGGCACCTGCAGGGTGTATAGCAGTTAAAAATACATTAAAATAGTAACCAAGTATTTTGCTATCATCAATTTTAAACACTCACTGGCCACTTTATTAGGTACGCCTAATTAGCATATCAGCCAATCACACGGCCGCAACTCAGAGCATTTAGGCATGTAGAGGTGGTCAAGACGACTTGCTGAAGTGCAGACCGAGCATCAGAACGGGGAAGAAAGGGGATTTAAGGGGCTTTGAACGTGGCGTGGTTGTTGGTGCCAGACGGGCTGGTCTGAGTATTTCAGAAACTGCTGATCTGCTGGGATTTTCACACACAACCATCTCTAGGGTTCACAGAGAACGGTCCGAAAAAGAGGAAACATCCAGTGAGCGGTCAGTTGTGTGGACGAAAATGCCTTGTTGATGTGAGAGGTCAGAGGAGAATGGGCAGACTGGTTCCAGATGATAGAAAGGCAGCAGGAACTCAAATAACCAACCAGAATCTCTGAGGAACGTTTCCAACACCTTGTTGAAAGTCTGACAAGAAGAATTAAAGCAGTTCTGGAGGAAAAAGGGGGTCCAGCCTTTTACTAGCATGAGTGTGTGTGTGTGTGTGTGTGTGTATATATATATATATATATATATATATATATATATATATATATATACATACATATATAACTCAAATCATATATGTTCAGTGGTGGTTCTGGACAGTAAATGCTGCAATAGACATAGCAATACTGGGGATATGAGATACTGTATACTGTGTGTTGCTACTCTGGGCGCTAACAGTGACTGCTATGCTCATATATGCTAGGCTATTTGCTAAGCTGCTAACATGTCATAGTATGTTACATCCTCCTCTGCACAGCTCCACATACTCTCAGTGCTGTGTGCTGCCTGTGTCCTGTTGAGTATTTATTGTCTTTCATGTTTATTTAATGTCCCGTACTGTCTGCACTGTGTTTATTGCATTGTCTCGCACTTGCGTTCCTGTGTTGGTCCTGCAGGACTGGTGTTTCGTTTCACTGTGTACTTGTATGGAGCTGAAAGGACAATAAAGCCTGACCTGGCTTGGCTTGACTTGTCTTGAGTGGGTAAGTTTCTCTACAATGAACTATTTCACGACAAACTACTACAGATGACTTCATGTCTGTCTCAGCAACCTTAACAGGCCAAAACCTGGGTTTGAAGGAGTCGTTGAATATTTACAGCAGATGCTCTGTAACATCCATCTTGCATTACATCCAGAATAAACAAGAATGTTCACTCACCAACCCTCGCTCTTCTCTTGAATACCTCTGTGCACTTACGCCTCAGCTAATGTTAGCACAGTTTTAGCGCCTCACTCTCACACCCTCTCTTAGTCCTCTCTCTCTTGGCTAATGTGGGTGCACATACCCACACTTTACCACTACAGCCGCCATCTCCTCATATAGGATTACTCACACAACACGCGCAAACACTCCTCATGCTCCACTGCTAGATTGCTAATAATATTGGCGCAGCATGTAGGGGGGCTCTCCACATAGCGTGCTGAGTAAAAGATGAGACCGCCAGCATGAGCCTCACCAGTAGGACTGCCAGGGCCCTGACAATTATCCTGTCTTATAGCAGATTTAATATTCACAGTGTGTCATGGAGCAATATTGCACTCTGATGCGCTGTTGCTGCTACTAAACAAGGACACCACACCTACAGATATTTGTCTGTTTATAGCATTTTTATTACTCGCCTGAACGAGCGCTTTTATTGGTTTCCTACAATAGATTCTGAAAATGAGGCCGTCTTCTGTAGTATTAATATCTTTCAGTAGCTGTGAGATCATACAGGAGTTTTTCTGTGTCAACTTCTTTTTTTCTGAGTTTGTGGCAGATCTTAGCTGAGTAATTAAGAAGCTGATGGATTACCTCCAAAAGCTGCTTTCTGAGCTCATCATCATAAATGCACTTATGATCGCACGACCTTGGAGTTTCACTGGCATATCTACTGGGGCCCGGGGTAGGGGTGGGGGGGGGGGCAAACCCCTAAAAACTTTATTTGGCCCTTAATACACATTAAATGCAGTGACACATTTCACACATCACATTGCCCATCAGGACTTACCCTTTATGTCCAGACTGCCTTTCTGAAGCTTTAGGTCCAGTCATTAATCCAGTTCAGAAAACCACCATTTACATGCATTTACATCTCCACAGAAATGTGTTCGGTATAGAACGTTCCATTGTGTCTCAAACAGTCCTCTGATTGACTCAGACTCTGAGTTTAGTACTGATAACCAGAAATTTACAGCTAAATACCCATAAAATCCAGTCACACTTCCGAAACTGAGACTAACTGCTCAGCCATGTGGTGTTCAGAGTGGATGAACCATCTTTCCCTTAAAATCACAGAAACAGGTCCTAAAATACATTTTAACAGATAAATAATAATAAATAAGACAAATATCTATCCATCCATCCATCCATCCATCCATCCATCCATCCATCCATCCATCCATCCATCCATCATCTTCCGCTTCTCCGGGGTTCGGGTCGCGTCCTAAGCGTCCTAAGCAATGAGGCCCAGACCTCCCTTTCCCCAGCCACTTCCAATAGCTGGGTCCTGGGTCTTCCCCGGGGTCTCCTCCCTGGTGGCCTGTGACACGTCACGAGGGAGGCGTCCAGGAGGCATCCTAACGAACCACCTCAACTGGCTCCACTCGACGTAAAGAAGCAGCGGCTCTACTCCGAGTCCCTCCTGGATGACCGAACTTCTCACCCTATCTCTAAGGGAGAGTCCAGACACCCTGCGGAGGAAACTCATTTCGGCCGCTTGTATTCGCGATCTCGTTCTTTCGGTCATTACCCAAAGCTCATGACCATAGGTGAGGGTGGGAATGTAGATTGACCGGTAAATCGAGAGCCTTGCCTTATGGCTCAGCTCTTTCTTTACCACAACAGACCGGTAAAGAGCCCGCATCACTGCTGACCCAGCACCAATCCGCCTGTCAATCTCCCGCTCCCTTGTATCAGAGATACTTAAAGTCCTCCACTTGAGGCAAGAGCCAATCCCCAACCCAGAGAGGGCTCTCCACCCTTTTCCGCCTGAGAACCATGGTCTCGGATTTAGAGGTACTGATTCTCATCCCGGCCGCTTCACTTCGCAAAGCTGAAGTTCACGGCCTGATGTCCCCAATAGGACCACATCATCTGCAAACAGCAGAGATGTGACCTTGAGGTCACCAAAGCGGACACCCTCTGTCCCCTGACTATGCCTAGAAATTCTATCCATAAAAATTATGAATAGAATCGGTGACAAAGGGCAGCCCTGACGGAGTCCAGCCAAGACAGCCCCACAACATCCAGAGCCTTGAGGAACTCGGGATGGATCTCATCCACCCCTGGAGTCTTGCCACCAAGGAGCTTTTTAACTACCTTAATGACTTCGGCCTCAATAATGGACGAGCCTATTCCCGTGTCTCCAGACTCTGCCTCCTCACTGGAGAACGTGTCGGTGGGAATGAGAAGGTCCTCAAAGTATTCCTTCCACCGCCCAATGACATCTTCAGTCGAGGTCAGCAGCACACCATCTCCACTATATACAGTGCTAGTGGCACACTGCTTTCCCCTTCTGAGTCGCCTGATGGTTTGCCAGAATCTTTTCGGAGCTGACTTAAAGTCACTTTCCAAGGCCTCACCTATCTCCTCCCACACCCGAGTTTTGCCTTGGCGATGACCGAAGCCGCAGATTGCTTGGCCTTTCGATACCTGTCAGCTGCCTCTGGTGTCCCACAGGCCAACCATGCCCGGTAGGACTCCTTCTTCAGCTTGACGGCATCTCTCACCTGGGGTTCGAGGATTACCGCCCCAACAGGTACCAACTAACTTGCGGCCACAGCTACAGTCCGCCGCTTCAACAATGGAGGAACGGAACTTGGCCCATTCTTAGTCAAAGTCCCCCACCTCCCCCGATATCTGGTCAAAGTTCTGACGGAGGGGTGGGTTGAAGATCAATCTGACAGGTTCTTCTGCCAGACATTCCCATCAAACCCTCACTATACGTTTGGGCTTGCTTGGTCTGACCGACATCTTCCCCCACCACCTGATCCAACTCACCACCAGGTGGTGATCAGTTGACAGCTCAGCTCCTCTCTTTACCCGAGTGTCCAAAACACATGGCCGTAAGTCCGATGACACGACTACAAAGTCAATCATTGAACTGCGGCCTAGGGTGTCCTGGTGCCATGTGCACTTATGGACATCTTTGTGTTCAAACATGGTGTTCGTGATGGAAGTCCAAAAACTGAACACCACTAGGGTTCAGATCAGAGAGGCCATTCCTCCCAATCACACCCCTCCAGGTTTTACTGTCGTTGCCCACGTGAGTGTTGAAATCCCCCAGTAGGACAATAGAGTCTCCAGGAGGAGCACTTTCAAGCACCCTTCCCAAGGACTCTAAGAAGGCTGGGTATTCTGAACTGCTGTTCGGTGCATAAGCACAGACAACAGTCAGGACCCATTCCCCAACCCGAAGGCGTAGGGAAGCTACCCTCTCGTCCACTGGAGAAAACCCCAACATACAGGCGCCAAGTCGAGGGGCTATGAGAAAGCCCACACCTGCCCGCCGCCTCTCACCATGGGCAACTCCAGAAAAGAATAAAGTCCAGCCCCTCTCAAGGAGATTGGACCCAGAGCCCAAGCTGTGTGTTGAGGTGAGCCCGACTATATCTAGCCGGTATCTCTCAACCTTGCGCACCAACTCAGGCTCCTTCCCCGCCAGTGAGGTAACGTTCCAAGTTCCAAAAGCCAGTTTCAGCAACCGAGGATGAGAACACCAAGGCCCACGCCTTCGGACACTGCCCGATCCACAATGCACCGCACCCCTACTACTGCCTCTCCCATCGGTGGTGGGTCGATGGGAGGGGGGACTCATGTAACCCCTTCAGGCTGGGCCCGGCTGGGCACCATGAGTAAATGCCTGGCCACCAGATGCTCGCTGGCGAGCCCCTCCCCCAGGCCTGGCTCCAGGGTGGGTCCCCCAAAATTTCTCATTTGAAAATAATTAAAAAACAGGACTTGTGTACCCTGCCCGGAACAGGGTTAAGACAATACATTAATAATATTTCGCTCTGTCTTTCAGGTTACTTTGATTCTGAGTATTAATAATATCTGATATTAAACATGCAACTCAATTTGTAATTAAAAATAAAACCTGTCTTGCTGTGAATCAGAGGTTTAGCACTCAGCCTGGATCAAAAACATGTCCGCCTTATGCAAATTGTTCATTTTTACTCATAATAACCAATAGAATGAATCACCATCAAACTTAATGCATTTTCAACTCACAGACACTCCAGACTAACAGTTTCTGAAAAGGTATCTGTAATGCAACTTGTTTTCAAGATCTCTATAAGCAAAAAATACAACATTTTGCAGGCACTGGGTAAATTTTTGACCAAAAATGACCCAAATTCAAAAAGATATCAAATTTCTAGGGTTTTAAGGGTTAATGAGGCAAAACATTTGAGCACCTGCCAAAGCATAGAGTCTGCAAGACCTCTAAAGGTGCAGTTGTAAAGGTGGTATCTGGCACCAAGACATTATCTGCAGATTCCAGAGGTGGATGAAGTACACAAATCATGTACTTGAGTTAAAGTAGAGACACCCAGGGTAAAATATCACTCCAGTAAAAGTAGAAGTTCCTCCCTTTAGACCTCCACTGGAGTAAAAGTACTAAAGTATTTCCCTTCAAATGTACTTAAGTATAAAGTAAAAGTACTAAAAGAGTAATTCTGGCTCTGATGTCCTGTTATCATTTTTATAACCAGACTGGCTTCATGAACTAATTTCAGGTGAAAGTCCTCCAGCGTCTCTCTTGGTAAACCAGTCTTTTAATAGAACGTCATTAATTAGTGACGCTGACGTCTATTAAAATGATCAGAAGCACAAAACACTGAAGGTAAACAGTTTCCATCAGGGAGAACCGAGTGGCTCTGAAATCACTTTTTACACACAAGCAAAGTTTCAGTTTCAGATTTACTTACAACTTAGTTCCAAGTTTAAGTTGAATAAAAACTGGCTTTAAACTCAGGATCACAGATGAGCTCCTTTACTATGTTGATCTGTAGGCGTCTGTTCATAAACATAAACCAGCCCAAACTCATTTACTATAAAATGAAATGGTGTTTGTAGAAATTCAGAAAAAAAGCCGCGTCAGTCTCGACTGCATATGTGGACATATTTCTATATTGAGCTCTATTTACACAAAGTTAGGTTAGTTCATCATTTATGTTGAACAGACTCTCCCAAAGTTTTACGCTGCTGCGCTGACGTTGAACCGCGTGCTGCACTGGGTCGGTATGACCAACAGGTCAAAACCAGCTCTAAACAAAGTGACCGCTGGGCCCTGATTGGTGCTCTGGCTTTGCGCTTCTTTCGTTTTGACATGTGACGTTTTTATACACACAGAAACCAAAAGGAACGACAGATTTCTCAAAATGTAGGAGGAAAAAGTCGGATATTAGACTCTGAAATGTAGTGGAGTGAAAGGAAAAAGACGCCCAGAACGGAGAAACTTCAGTACAGATACACCAAAAATACTAAAGTACAGAAACTCATTACATTTACTCAGTTAATGTCCACCACTGGCAGATTCTTTGTGCCCTGTAAGTTGCAAGGTGGAGCCGCCGTAGATAGAGTTCGATCAGATCATTTGGACTCTAGGGTAACAGCTTCGTTGAACAGTGCATGAAGTGTGGCAGGGCACATTATCTAACCGAAAAGAGGCCACTGCCATCGGGAAACATCACATGAATGCCCAGATCCAGGGTTTACCTGCAGAACATGCCCTAGACCATCACACTCCCTGTTTCCTCTTCCCATAGTGCATCCTGGTGTCATTACTTCCCCAGGTAAACAAGCACACGTACCTGGCCTTCCAGGTGATTTAAAACACAATGGGAATCATCAGATCAGACAACCTTTTCCATTGCTCCCAGGTCCACTTCCCAGGCTTGTGTGGCCATTGTAGGTGCATTTAGACAGTGGACAGGGTTTAGCATTGACACTCTGACTGGTCTGTGGCTACACAGCCCCATATGTAGCAGGGTGCAATGCACTGTGTGCTGTCACACATTTCACCATCATTAAAAATTTCTGTGCCTTGTACCGCAGCAGCACTTCTATGCGTTCAGACCAGATGAGATGGCCTTTGTTGCCCTCGAGCATTGGTGAGCTTACAGTATCCAACACCCTCTGGGAAGTTTGTATGCTTATTTTTTTATTTTGCTGCTGTTGTTTTCAGTTTTTGGTGTAATTTGAAAATTCCTGTTGCCTTTTAAATTGTTTGTAAATTTCATGATGAATGGATCAAAAGAAACGGCTGAAAATGACTGTGAATAAAATCTGGTTCCTTTGACTTCCATTAAAAGTAAAGTAGGTTTTTCCCTTCTCCTGTAAAGTTACCATTTTGGAGATACGAGGTTTTGTTCTGACAACAGCGATGTATTTGTTCTTTTTTGTGCTAAAAATGTTTAAATGCATGGAGGTCCAGACTTGCAGACTTGCAGACTTCATGCTGGTGTATATGTAAGTCCAGTCGTGAAATTTCCTCACTACTAAATATTCCACAGTTCACTGTCAGTGGGATTATAACAAAGTGGAAGCGATTGGGAACGACAGCAGCTCAGCCACGAAGTGGTCGGCCACGTAAAATGACAGAGCGGTCAGCGGATGCTGAGGGGCATAGAGCGCAGAGGTCACCGACTTTCTGCAGAGTCAATCACTACAGACCTCCAAACTTCATGTGGCCTTCAGATCAGCTCAAGAACAGCGTAGAGAGCTTCATGGAATGGGTTTCCATGGCCGAGCAGCTGCATCCAAGCCTTACATCACCAAGTGCAGTGCAAAGCGTGGAATGCAGTGGAGTAAAGCGCCGCCACTGGACTCTAGAGCAGTGGAGACGAGTTCTCTGGAGGGACCAATCACGCGTCTCCATCTGGAAATCCATTGAGATTTTGGACAATTTCATGCTCCCAACTTTGTGGGAACAGTTTGGGGACGGCCCCTTCCTGTTCCAACATGACTGCCCACCAGTGCACAAAGCAGGTCCATAAAGACGTGGATGAGCCAGTTTGGTGTGGAAGAACTTGACTGGCCTGCACAGAGTCCTGACCTCAACCCCATAGAACACCTTGGGGATGAATTAGAGCGGAGACTGTGAGCCAGGCCTTCTCGTCCAACATCAGTGTCTGACCTCACAAATGCACTTCTGGAAGAACGGTCAAAAATTCCCACAAACACTCCTAACCCTTGTGGAAAGCCTTCCCAGAAGAGCTGAAGCTGTTATAGCTGCAAAGGGTGGGCCGACATCATATTAAACCCCATGGATTAAGAATGGGATGTAACTCAAGCTCATATGCGTGTGAAGCCAGATGATGAAATACTTTTGGCAATATGTGTGAGTGTGTATAGATAGATAGATAGATAGATAGATAGATAGATAGATAGATAGATGCACACACATTTCTACACTTGTGTGTGTGTGTGTGTGTGTGTGTGTGTGTGTGTGTGTGTGTGTGTGTGTGTGCGTATTTAGAGACTTGCTTCAAAAAGCCTAGAGATTAAGCAGAGATAAAAATCTTAATTCGATTTAACCCTTTCTTAGCTTCAGTTAAAAAAGGGAGTTTTTTTCAAATGTATACTGAAGTGATGTTTCTCCCAAAGGAGGGAAAGACTTTTCCTAACTATCAACATGGACAATCTAACTGATGATCAGCAACACAGAAAGTACAAATGCAAACAAAGGGGCACATTGTCCTGCTGTAAAGCTGTGGGGACCAGCAGAGTCTCAGAGTCTTCCATCAGCACGCCAAGAGGAGGAGGAGGAGGAGGAGGAGGAGGAGGGGGAGGAGGGGGAGGAGGAGGAGGTGAAGAAGGAGGGGGAGACGCCTCCTAGAGGAGTCTCTCAACCCTCACCAGACCAGAGCATCGTCCTCTGTGCGTTTATGCCCTCCACGCCCTGCGTTATTATCCCCCCCACTGCCACCTTTGTTTGGATCACAACAAACCTCGAACAGATGGTGCCCTGCTTGGGCTCCGGCGACAGCCACCAGCTAGCAACCAATCGCCTGAGCAGGAATCAGCTGACTCGCCTGGACGCCGTTATTATTTTTTTAACCCCACCCGTATTCAGAGAAGCCCCTCCTCCTGCGCTACGATTGGCAAGTCCCGTTTCCTGTTCTGGGATAGGATTGGCTGCTGCGTCAAGCGTCCCGTCTCCTGCGCTTCGACTGGCTAGTGCGCCTTAGCGCAGGTGGGCGGGGGGGGTGGTGTCGGAAAACAGGTGGGAAAAAAAGAAGCAGCGAGTCTATTCTAGCGTCAGGCGCTGTCATCACATTTTCCTCCGCGTCCAGAGCCCAGAGACTTCAGGTGGCGGCCAGTGAGCGGATTTGCTGCCTTCTTCTCCGCTTCGGACCATGCGCCTGACCACGGCTGCGCAGGAATTTGCGCCGGGCGGATCTAACAGAGGCGTCCCCGTGTAGAGCCAGGCAGCCGGCTGGAGACGCGTGGAGCTCAGGAGCGATGTGATGCAGGCGAGCAGCGACTCACACGTCGGCTCGCTTGTGGATTTTCCTGTTCTTTATCACTGTTGATGCTTCGGTTGGCGAGGACGGGGTCATTTGCATGAGCTCGAGAGGACGCCAGGTGCAAGCCAAAGAGGTGAGCTCGTATGTTTAGACTAATTCGTGTTATTCGAGGAGATGTTTGTGAAGCGCACGCAGCGTTTTTGTTTGCCTCGTGCCGAACAGCCGAGGCTTGGCCATCATTAGTATTGGGGAGATGATGGAGCGACCAGATCTATGAAAATCAGTGGATCTGCTACAAGTTTTCAGAAAACGATGCACACAGATCGCTAAAGGGGTCGCTGCCCGCGTGTGGCGGAGGAGTCTGGCCGCGCTTTCGAAGGCGTTACAGACCCGGCTGTTTACTGCGTTTTCGCCCTGCAAGGGCGCATCTGCTGTTGCGCTACAGATGTTCAAGGGCAAAACGAGAACGCAGCCTGCGCGCTTTACCGCGCACTGCGCGCAGTGACACATTCACTCAGCCCCTTTAAAAAAGCTTTAAAGATAAATCCCCCCCACGCGAGCTGGCCGATGACTGTAAAACAGCAGGTGATGTTGTTTTGTGCGCCCACTTTGTGTTACTGACGCATTTAGTTCGCACTAGTTTGCAGCTCGACTCATTTCAAGCAAGTTCGCTGCCCACTGTTCGAACCCTCCGGTCCACCTTAAATGGTGCGGCAGTTACATCCCGGCGCCAGTACAGAGCGCAACTGCCGTTCAGGCGCCAGACCGCAGCTGCCGCACCGTTTAAGGAGCGAAGCTCGCGAACGAGAGGCTGAACTTCAGCCTCGTCTCCGCCTGGATGGAAACTTTGATCCGCACACCGTCGAGCGCGCGAGCTGAGAGAGAAATGACGATAATAAATGTGATTTGCATGCAAATGTGATGGCACCCTAGCAGATGTCTCGCTCGAGATGCGAGAAGTTTGGAAGGAGCGCAGACAATGAACACGGGAAGGCGTGTTTAAGTGAAAGGGAAGGATGCATAATGAGTTATGGTGGTGGTGGGGGTAGTTGGGGGGCGGGTGGGGTGGGGGTGGGGGGTTCTCGTATTGTCCTTCAGGGACGCCTCCCCTTTGCTTGCAGCTGTTGCGTCTGCAGAGCCAGCAGAAGTTCTGGCGGTGGAGGATGGGCATGAGAAACTGTCGTTGATGAAGATGGCATAACGCTTGGACCGTGTATGGA
Organism: Pygocentrus nattereri; assembly: GCF_015220715.1. NCBI lineage: Eukaryota > Metazoa > Chordata > Actinopteri > Characiformes > Serrasalmidae > Pygocentrus > Pygocentrus nattereri. The sequence goes on along the minus strand of NC_051236.1, from coordinate 963,779 downwards.
AACCAACTACACAACATGTTCTGAGAGATGACCCCGTCATGTTTGCCCCCAGGACCACAGGACAAACCTGTTCCGCTATCAGACTGTAGAATATGATCACATCCGAATGCATGTGAGCACTTTCCGCCGAACCATTTAGGAACCTTTATTTTAATAGTGTGGGGTACTTGCTGGAAGGGAAGATCAGTGCCTTAAAAGAACGACTTTTGGTTCCCGAATGAATCTTTCAATGGCCATTTTTTTGTAAATGAGTGTAAAGAACCTTTGTAAGAGCCAAAGGAACCTTTATTTTAAGAGTGTTGCATACTTGCTAAAAGATCAGTGCTTTAGAAGAACCACTTTTGGTTCCCTAATGAATCTTCTGATGGGTATTTTTTCTAAATGAGTTTAAAGAACCTTTGCAAGAACCTTTATTTTTAAGAGTGTTGAGCGCTTGTTCTTAAAATGGCCAGAAACGTGGAGAAATGCCTTAGAAGAACCCTGTTTCCTAAAGAAGCTTTCAATGGATGGTCCTTTAATATATACATGTGAAGAACCTTATTAATACATACTGTGGAGGTTCTTTAAAAAAGAGGTTGTCCCAGAACCGTGTGTCCCAGCCAAGAACCTTTTGTAAACCCTAAAGTGAGCTTCTTCTGTAAAGAGCTTTCCTAGAACTGTACGTCCAAGCCAAGAACCATTTATACATAGACTTTCCATCGGCTCTACATGAACCATTTAGAAGCCCTTATTTTTAAGAGTGTTGAGGACTTGGCAGAAGGGAAGATTAGTGCGTTGGAAGAGCGACTACTGGGTCCCTAATAAACCTTTCTATTGATGCTTCTTTGCAAATGAGTGTGAAGAACCTCTGTAAGAGCCAAAAGAACCTTTATTTTTAAGAGTGTTGAGGACTTGATCTTAAAATGGCCAAAAACGTGGAGAAATGCCTCAGAAGAACCGCCTTAAGTTTCCTAAAGAAACGTTCAATGCATTTTTAAAAAATATATATAGAACCATTTTGTACATACATCTGAAGAAAGTGGTGGTTCTTTAAAAAAATGGGTTGTTGTAGAACCATGTGTCCAAGCCAAGAACCATTTGTAAACCCTAAAGTGAGGTTCTTTTGTCAAGAGCTTTCCTAGAACTGTACGTCCAAGCCAAGAACTGTCAGTACTAGTAGAATATTGTTTATCATGTCTATATGTATAGACTTTGATTCAACTGGCACCACATGAACCCTTTAAGAGCCTTTTTTTTCAAAGTGTTGAGTACTTAATCTTAAAAGAGCCAAAAATGTGTCTTCAAAGAACCACTTTTGGCTTCCTAAAGAACCTTTTAATGGATGGTGCTTAGAGAATTGTGTTTGTAAATAAGATGTGAGTATGAAGAATCTTTGTAAAGTTGAAAGAACCTCTGCATAATGTAAAGATACTAGACCACTTAAAGAATTTGTTTTTCCCTAGAACCATACATCCAAGCCTAGAACCATTTAGGAACCTTTGTTTTTAGGCGTGCTGAGTTCCAAATAAAGGCAAATCCTCAATACATATCATCACATCTATAGACTTTTCCCAGGAACCTTCACTCCAAAAAGTGCCAAAAGGGTCGAGGTTGCCTTAGTAGAACCACTATTGGTTCCACTATTGTTCAAAGGATAGTTCTTCAAGAATCTCATATGTAATCTTTAATGTGATGCGCGGTACGAGGGAACAGTACATCCAAGTCAAGAACCGTGTAGGAACAGTGTTTGTAAAAGAGTACTAGATAAAGGCAGATGCTCTTAAACTTAAACACATGGAGTCTTGTAGAACTCCTAAAAAATGCTGCAGAGTTCTTTGAGCAAAGCCATAGAACCCTAAAGAACCATATTTAAAAATAAATTTGAGCGTAAAGAATCCTTTAGATGTTTAAAGAACATAAAATATATTGCTTCTCTGCCAATGTAGGGGTTCTTCATAGAACCTCTGCACTGTGTGGAGGTTCTTTAAACTTTAAAAAGGTTCTTCCCACTCACACATCTCTTTAAGGAAACCGGGGGGATGTGTGTGGGGGACCCTCTTTTATGGCATCGCATGGAGAACCCTTTGTGGAACCTTTGTTTATTACAGTGTAGAGTGTGAGTCTCATTATTGGCACTAGATTTATTGTAGAACCACTAAAAAACCTTTCCTTTGGGTTTTTTTTGGCGTGTGATCATTGCGTCCAGGCCTGAGAAACTAAGCACCCTATAAAGGAACATCTTCAAGAATTCAAACACTTGCAGTCTCTCTGAGGGAAGGAGGAAAGTGAAGGGTGGTGGACGTTCCCTTTTCTCCTCCTCCACCAGGGCAACAGAGATCCCTTCTTCCCTCCTAGATTACCCCTAAATCTTCAACAGAGGGACCTAGATGACAGAGACAGAACACAAAGTGTGTCACATCCACCATGCATCACAGTATTCACCACCAAGGGGTAAAGACGGGGAGAGGAGGGGTCTGCCTTTATTCTATTAACCCCACCCCCCACCCCCACCCAAAAAAAGGGGTACCAACACATGAGCCTTTTGTGTCAGTTGCAGAGATAAGGGGTGGACTAGGCCAGGCAGCTGTTTGACTAATTCTGCGCCCATAATCTGGTTAAGGAATCTTCCTGCAGAGTGTAAGTCTGACAGCAGGAGTGAGAACAAAAGACCCAGTGGGCTTTGGGGCAGCGGCACTGTTGTGTGCACTGTAACTAAATTAAGGTCCAAGAAGGATGAGCATACAAAAAGAGAGCTGAAGTTACTCCGCTATTGTAGACAAACCTGCTTTATCATCAGTCTCTGAAATGTTATTTGAAAAATCTCTGCTGTGTTCAAACAGTTTGAACACAGAGCGACTGAAACGTGTCAAGGCCAGAGGCCGTGTGTGAGCACAGGCAGATGATGCGACTGCTTTCTGGGCTCAGAACACACTGAATTTAACATTTAGTTAACGAAGGCTGCAGCTATTCACGCAAATTGTGCCCCACCCAGTAACGAGGAGCATGGTTTAAAGGCGCATTGAAATATTGGAGCCATAAACCAGCTCGGGAAGTTCGAGGATGAAGAGATAGCCGAGTTACTAGGTGAAGTTCTTTCCAACTGAAACATTCTACGAGGGTTTACTTCTACTGCAGATAAGAAAATATGAGTTGTGAGACGATAACACACACGGCATATTTCACATGACGTCTTCTCACATGTGGCCCAACCTGGTCTCAAAAGTTTAAACAGTGTTATTCTAATGGTAAACATTCTTTCAGTGCGTGTTCGAGGCACGTGCCTCCGTCTAGCTGCTGTATCTGCTGTAGTTGTTGAAGGAAGTCTCTCAACAACATATCTAGTGCAAATCTATGCTGGGTTTTAAAAGACAGAGGAAAATTGATGGAAATCCACGTAAACGTTAGGATATATGTAGCCTAATCACCTGCACATGTAACATCTCCACCCAATTGTTGAGCAATTCTTCCACATTTTATACAGCCCTCCCTCAAAGGAAAGGGGGGGGGTTGAGGGGCCATCCTACCCACCCAGAGAGAGCGAGGCCAACTAAGCTCTCCTGAACTCCCAGCCACGTAGGGCTGTAGCATCACCAGGGATCAAACTCGCAATCAAACCTACTTTTATATAATGTGAGCAGTGGTAGACACTTCTTGTGATTTCATCATGAAAACATATCTGCTGATTTTGCACGTCGTAAATTAGAGCAGCAACAGCCAATGAGAGCTGATATTCCCACCTGAAGCGTTTATAGATTGGACGCTCGGTCGTTCGCACTTCACATGTGCTGCGCTTACGTGACACGTGTAGTGTGAGTTGTGAGGATTGAAATGGAATGGAATGATGCATTCTTCACGGTTTCTCCTTCAAAGAACATTTCAGTCTGAATGTGAAAAAAACAAGATAACCATTTATTTAATTATGAATTACTTTATTATTTTAAATTATCCTCCATTCAGTACCTTGCAGATATAAGCTGCATGATGTTTCTGTAATTTCTGTATTCCACCCAAAGTGCTGACTCACCTCCGAGTCAACCAGACAAAACTGATTATCTCTCTAATTCCATCAAAAATAGTTTGTTTCCATTAATTTTAATATCCTTTTAGTACCGACTATCAGCCTTTTAGTAATTCTCTTAGAGCTGATGTTCAAAATCTCATAACGCACAGTGTTTAAAGACTCTGGAGAGGAATACACAAAGTTCAGATGTACAACAGAAGGCCTGGAATTGATATCGTTGGAAAGAAACTGGCCTTGGATGTTTGGGGGCCCGAGGGGCTGGTCTGTTTAACGATTCGGTCCACGCGCTCAACCCCCTGCTGTAACTGTGGGGGCCCTAGATGATCTCTAATCAATATTTTTACGCCGATTTTAATAATTACCATCAGAAAATGCATCATCTATGATACCATAACCCCCGATTCAGTTCTATGGAGTGTTATGAATCAAATGCAGCTGATAAGAAGTCTTAGATCAATATTGGCCAACATCAGCTTTGAACATCAGAGGTGGAGATTTGCCAGGAGATCTGCACTCTTTGCTCCTACAGACCTCATCCTTGACAGAAATTCAGTTTGTTCATTTCGCTCACTCCGTTTCTGGGAACGTTTGATTGGATCTAGGTGTTCCAGGAACGTTTTGGGTACTCTGAGGTTTGAGTCTTTTAAAGATGACTAGGATCTGTGGAACCCTTTCAGGCGTCTTGTTCTCCTGTTTGCTTAGATGCAGGTATTGCATATTAAAGTTTAATTTGCAATGGTTTATCTTGACCTCTATGGATTCCTGCTTATTTAGACAGGGTTGATAAACCAAAGACTACATCCTGGAACAGTTAATATGTGTGTCCAGACTGAAAAGCCACAGTGGATCCTAAGAAGGGATTCAGAAACATGAATCTTCAGCACTTTTCAGCTGAGAACTATATTACTCAATCTGCCGTTCTATCCTCCAATGACTTACAGTGGTTTACTTTATTGAGATGTACCTTCATGGCAGTTCTGCTTGTCTCCTTGTTTTTGTTTTTGTTGATGGGCCCAGAATTCCCAATTTCTGCATAATTAAACGGTTAAGATGTAAACACAATCATTCCGAGTGGTTTTGATGGGGTTTTTTTGTGGTTGAAATTGCCAGAGTTGTTCACAGTGGTCATAGGAACCAGACGTCTGAAGAGTTTAACACCTCTAGAAGCTCCATCTCAGAAAGTTAGTATATGAAATGGTTATGAGTACACTGATGTCTTGATGTCTGAAACATTGTTTTATGAAAGTTTTGAGAAGATCTTTGTCTAATATGTGTCTTTATAGCCCAGTCATTTCCTAGAGGTTGGAAGGCAAAACAGAAAAGGAGAAAACGTATTTTTCATATGAAAACTCAAAAGATGTGTGGGTTCACTGGTTGTTTTGGATAGTAAATAAAAACGGTATATTTGCATTGTAGAAGGTGTGACCCCTGGTTCCTATCACCACCACTATAAAGAAGTCAGAGTCAGAAGGTTCTCCACAGTGAACCATTTCACATCAAACCACTCTGAGTTACTTTATGTCCCGACGACTGAATTATGCAAACATTTTTGCGAAATTGGTGGAATTCCCCTTTAATAATGCAGTCGTGTAATTTGAGCCAAGTGCAAACGGAAAACACAGTGTCTCAAATTTACTGAGTCTGCATAATTTTGGCTGTAAACATTCATCTTGGTTGTTGTTTAAAACAATGGCTGAGATGCCAACTTCACTCTTCATGGTGACCAAGCCTTCTGATGGAGATGTGTTGTGATCAAACAGTGCAACAGATTTAGTTTTTCTGTGGTTCTAAGCAATGACTATGGCATTGGAGTGCAGAACGTCAGCCTTATTAAAGAGTATTTACGTCTGTACTATGTGAATCATATCGCAGTCACAGCCCTTTTTTAGAAATAGTTCACCAAATTCAGAATACCAAGTAGTAAGTAGTTGGACAGTCGTCTTCTCAGTTGTGTCTTGGCCCTCTGGGTGTTGTTGCATTACAAGACAGCTAAGAAAAGGTCTAGATTTTAATCTGGGCCTTTGCATCTTAACACTGGTGTCTCTCAAAATGAGAACCGAAGAGGTGTGAAGTTAAGTTAGCTGTCATAGAGCCGACTCATAATAAACCTATAAGAGACTAGAGCTGTCATACAATTAAAATAATCATTTTTTTTAGCAATTAATCACATTGTTTTGTGTAATTAACCATGATTAATTGTGTTTGTCTTATTTGCCTTAATGTGTGTCAAAAGAGAGATTTCGTTTTCCATTCCCAAAGCAATGCATTTGCAGATCATTGATTTATTCACTGTTCTCCTGAGGGCACTGTCCAGCATAGTGTGCTCAATTATTGATATTGCTGCATTAGCGCTTTGCTTTTAAACCACTAAAATACTTCAGACTCAATGTATTTCAGTGGTAAACTGACCATGGCAGCAGAGGAAATGAACATCGGTCTTAAGAAAGCTATTAATAGAGCTTACCATTTAGAAACTGTATTTGAATGAGAGGAGTACGGTTGTGGAGATTAAGCAGCTGGGCTTCAAGATGGAAGTACGGATGTTTGAATGATTAAACTAGGAAAATGCGTTAAAAAATCACTCAATTATTGCATTAATGCATTATTAATGTCTTATCATCACAGTTCGACATCACTACCGGAACCCAAACATTAGGCGTAGTGGAGTTTCACTGATCTTTCTGTGTTTCACGATAATCAAGTGTGTAACTCCTTAAAATCCTAGATTTATTACATACTAAGGCTTATTATTCAGTAACTATTGGGGCTTCAAGGCATATTGACTGAGCTGTGCCTAGGTTATAGACGCGGGTAATAAAACAGTAGGCCTTAGCCTTTGGAGGGGTTAAGTAAATTCAGTCAGTTATTCAGAGCGATTTCATGTGAAATGCTTTGTTCTAGAGAAACTTACACAGATCGAATTGTTCACAGTGGTGGTGAACCAGACGTTAATGCCTCTAAAACCGACTTTACACAAGAGTATTATATGAAATGGTTATGAATATGCTATCTATGCCTGAGACGTTGTATTTTGTGGAAAGCTTTGGCCTGACATACTTTTTTAAAGACACAGTCATGTGATTGAGGTACATGCAGGCAAAATAGTACCCAAGGAAAACTCAGAAGACGTGTAGGTTTACTGTTTGCAATGCATTGGTTCCTGTCAGCACCACTGTAGAGGAATTGGCAAGTTTCTGTACAATAAACCATTTCATATCAAGCCATGACATGGATGCCTTTGTGACATTACCCTTTAAGAAGGACAGCCACATAGCAAACGACCTGGCAAGCTTCGGATGACCACAGGTGGGGATGACCAAAGAATGCTTTCAATCTTGAAGGAGCTGTGATTGCTAGCGGAAACATGAATGGAACATGGATGAATTCTGAAGCATCTGAGCTTCTCGGATTTAAATAAACGCCTTGAAACATCACTGGCAGGCTGGACGAGCCCGTGGTGGTAGTTGGAGGGGCTGCAGACATCACGTACAGTATTAACAGGACAGAACGTGGAGGACTATGTTTTCCTACGTAGTCCAGTTACTTTCAAACCACACTGTATATCTGGAAAGAGTGGTCAGATGGGTTATCAAGGTAAGCCAGAATTAGCAGCATCGTTCAAACTGCCATGAGGGATGAGCACCTAAGGATCGTTAGAGCAAGGACACTTGGATAGTCCGTTAACAGCAGTGTGCGCTGTAATCTCTTTAGTGGGGCATCTAAATAAAAACATCAAAACTCACCAGGGAAAATGAGAGCTTGAAAATGTTCATTTGCCCAAAGCTTTAATAAACCTCAAGTTTCCTGTCAACAGTCTGGAAGTCAGTGTTCATACAGACCCCCAAGTCTGACAGAGCCGTAAGATGGAAGCCCACATTTCCTGCAGGGGACAGAGCCGTGTCTCACTATGATATGCTAGATGTTTCTAATGGCGCCAGCAGAATTTCATGGCTGTCATTTATGATTTAAGGCGAAAGAATGTAAAGGAGGATGGACTGGGCGGCAGACAGCCTCGGTCTGAGTATCAAGGACCGGCCTAATGAAGCTTGATTGGCGTAAATAACAATTAATTAGCTCTCAAACTGGAAGATGGCAACTCCTACTATTCAGCTATTGATTAGGCGATATCACAGCCTTTCAGATATCCTCTCTTAGAGCTTGAAATATTTCACCAAGCGCGACGGAACCGGCTGCTTAAATGCTAAATGATTTTCAGATTTTGAGACACATTTACTTCAAAACAATGGGATCTAACTGTTCACCATGTGGCCATGAGGGACCGGGATGCAGCCTCACCTACTGCTTTCAAATGCAGGGGTGTGGTTGAAATAAGGCTCCACCTACTGACTAAAACTTTAAGTGGTGACATGAAAACATGAGACAGTTTTAACATTTTTTAAATCTACAAATTAAACTCATGATAAATGTTATAACTTCACTTTAAAAGCAAGAAAAAGGAAAAAAGGAAATTTAATTATTAAATAATTTAATTTTAAAAAATGTAAATATTATTTTCACAAGTGTAAATTTAGGGGTTATTGTTTGGGACAGACACCTCCCAATAGAAGGTTCCCTAGAAGTGATGGCTTTGTATATATTTAGCTTATTACCATCTCAATGAATGCCTTGGGTTTAAATACTTCATAACATAATCACTTTAAATATCTAAGCTTTGAGTAATTACTTGATTTTTTGTTTGTTTGTTTGTTTTTTACCATGGGACTAAAGTAATTTGGTAGAATGTTCCATGTCAGCGTTACAGCATTGATCCAATATGAATAAACTTGTAATTGGAGAAGGAACACTTTTGGTTCCTCAAAGCAACACAGGGACGTCTTCAGTGAAGGCCAGGATCTGTAATGCTACATGACACCTGCACCAAGCCTTTTATGACATATATCGACATTATCATATATTAAGGCTTATTCCAGCTAGCATTCATTGCCATAAATGCTGTTTTACTCAGTTTAACGGTTGTTGGAATAAGACCTCATTGAAATAGGCACGTGTTTATGAATGTTTATATATGTATATGCCATCTGTCCTGAAAGGCTTATGTAGCTGTTGTGAACGCTGCCCCACAGTTTTGTAAGTTTAAAGACGTGATGTAAAGGTTAAAGAGCCAAAAACCATGTAGGAACCTTTATTTTTGAATAGTGTATCCAACATGTAGGTCTACGCTGTAGATAGATATGAATAGATATATAACAGTGACTGTTGTATCACAACATGTGACTTTGAACAAAGAAAGTAATTTAAATCCCCATAAGATCAACAGTGGTACTGTCTACTAACTGATGTGGACTTACGCCAAAACAAATCAATAGCTCTTTATAGCAGAGCATTAAAACTGGAGCTTTTCTGTTGTTTTTGTCTGAACTGCTGGTGGTCAATGCCGGCAGATCCAAAATAGAAGCTTAATAGTTTCATTTTGAGATTTTGACCCACACAACATGATCTTAGATTAAAATAATGATGTCTGGGTTACTTTGTCCTTCTTATGGTGAAGCTTTTGGCTCCCGCTGTGTTAAATACTAACATCAAGGGCTGAATCTGAGATTAACCTCAATATGGGTGAAAATGACATACGATGCAATGTGAGAATAACAGTGCAAGCTGATGTGCTCTGTGCAATATTTGGAAGATTATTCTGAACCCAGTCAAAAAAACTAGTGAGGTAAATATCACTATGTGTGTGTGACATTAAACAGTGTAAGGACAATAGAAATTCAGTAGAACTTCAGAAGCTTCATGATGTTGGGTTGTTCCGCAGGTATGAGTGAAGAAGCAGATCAGGCTCTGCCACCTTTTGTGTGATTTTTGCTTTGAACTACGTAGCTGTCAAAAAGTAAAAGCCAATAGCTTCTTATAGTCATGATGCAAATTATATCCAGATAACCATACAAGCTTCCAGCCTGAAGGCCTTGAGATGCTTATAGCGAAACAAAGTTTGCATAGGTTGTGCGAAGCTCACGTACTTTTGCTGGTTTAGTTTCAGCTGATCCCTCGTTTAGATGTATGTTTCAAATGATGGCCTCTTTTGCAACAGCCAATCACAGCCATTGTTACATAGTGTGTTCGTCTGTGGAGCTCACCCAGCTGCTGTACGCCCCTGCATGGCGTCGGCGGTTCTTTCTTTTCTCTATAAATTTATCATATTGTTTGCCAAAGCCAGAAAAACGTCTTCTCCGCTAGATGTATGCAGAGGCCTTAACGCTACTACTGACTGCAGTAAAAACACTTACCGCTTCAATTTGAGTGGCTACACAGCTGTAGGCTGAATGAGTAGCCATATTTGTGACATCACAATCATGATGTACTCAAAATGAGTTCTATATATATGGGCTGTATAGAGTGAGGATAATGAGTTTACATAGTACATCTAACCAAACTTTGAAAAAAGCAAGTGGGGCATTTGGCATGATATGGACCCTTTAAACACGATATTTGGCATGATATGGACGCTTTAAACACGATATTTGGCATGATATGGACCCTTTAAACACGATATTTGGCATGATATGGACCCTTTAAACACGATATTTGGCATGATATGGACCCTTTAAACACGATATTTGGCATGATATGGACGCTTTAAACACGATATTTGGCATGATATGGACCCTTTAAACACGATATTTGGCATGATATGGACCCTTTAAACACGATATTTGGCATGATATGGACCCTTTAAACACGATATTTGGCATGATATGGACCCTTTAAACACGATATTTGGCATGATATGGCCCCTTTAAACACGATATTTGGCATGATATGGACCCTTTAAACACGATATTTGGCATGATATGGACCCTTTAAACACGATATTTGGCATGATATGGACCCTTTAAACACGATATTTGGCATGATATGGACGCTTTAAACACGATATTTGGCATGATATGGACCCTTTAAACACGATATTTGGCATGATATGGACCCTTTAAACACGATATTTGGCATGATATGGACCCTTTAAACACGATATTTGGCATGATATGGACCCTTTAAACACGATATTTGGCATGATATGGCCCCTTTAAACACGATATTTGGCATGATATGGACCCTTTAAACACGATATTTGGCATGATATGGACCCTTTAAACACGATATTTGGCATGATATGGCCCCTTTAAGATGCAGTTACCTACATTCATTTCACAGCCAATGTTCAGCTCTGGCTGGGCAGTCTGGCAAGATCTGATAATGAACCGTTTTGATTAGTTTTTTTGCAAAACATTGTGAAGAGTTTAATGCCTATAAAAGCTCCTTCACAGCACATTATTACACAAATTGGTTCTGAATATGTTGAATGTCTGAATGAGTTTGTTTACATCTCGGTGATTGAATTTTGCAGAAATTTTGAAAACGTGGTGGAATTCTCCTTTAAAAACACCTGAAAGTATTCTTCAGAATGTTAGTGTAAAGCACCCTACGGGTCGGTTGAGATGCTGGATGTAGGTGAATTTGACAAATCAGCTTTTTTAATAAACATAATGATTTAATTGGATATAATTTGGTAATTTGAATTAAATACAGTAATGATATGGTAAATGGGAAATGTGGATCAGATATTGTGGTTCTTGTTGTTACGGTCAGGGAATTTCTCTGGTTACTGTAGTGAGCAACTCTGCTACCTAACCTGTAGCCCACCTATTCAACATTGTTGGGCCTGTTCATTCTAGCTATCTATAAAACGTATTCACAGTGTGTGAATCTTTATCTTTATAACATGATTAGGGAGAAAATGAGCAAACACAGGCGTCATGCAGAGGTTTCTCTTGCCGTGCCACACACACTGCAACTGGGCCGAACATGCTTTACGTCCAAGCCTGCGATTGGTCAACCATCATTTAAAGATCAATCAACAAAAACAAACCCGTGAGCTTGTAAAGTTCTCTTCACTCTCAGTAATGGTCAGCGTCTCATTCTGTGCTCAGGTGGGCTCATATAGTCTAAAGTATTAATGAAGCTTGAGGAAGGGGCAGGTGCCTCTTGGAGAAGCCCATCTGTGGAGCGCAGTGGTGGATCTTGTTAAACAAGCTGATTCTGGAGGTCATGATGACCTCTCAGTTCAAGCTGCCTCAATGTTTGTGGAGTTGGAGGACGGACTTCATGACTCTCCTGTTTATTTCCACTGTCCCATTAAAGGACTCGCTCACAACAGCTGCACAATGTTCCCTCCACTCATTTGCCTGCCAGTCTTAAAAATAATGGTGCCCAAAAGGAACCCTTAAAGTGGTATAGAACTTTTACATTATGTGAATGGTCTTCAAACATTTAAAAGGTTATTCCCAAATATTCCCAAATCTCCTTTTCATCAAGTGCTTATTTAAGGGAACCTTAAGCAGTTGTTCTCTGGCTCTCTGGCCCACCTCTTTTGCTCAAGGACGACTCCAGAAAACAATTAAAAAAATGATTTATTTATCAAAGCCTCATAACTTGTATAATATGTGAACATTTCATAAAAAATCGACTAATAGAAAAATTCTAAAAAGTCAAGTCAGGTCAGCTTTATTGTCAATACATGGACACATACATATATGGGGGCAGTCGTGAGCTGGAGGTTGGGGAACCAGCCTCGTGACCGGAAGGTCGCCGGTTCGATCCCCAGAGCCGACAGCACATGACTGAGGTGTCCTTGAGCAAGACACCTAACCCCCCACCTGCTCCCCGGGCGCTGCGGATTGGGCTGCCCACCGCTCCGGGCAAGTGTGCTCACTACCCCCACGTATGTGTGTGCTCACTAGAGTGTATGTGGTGTTTCACTTCACAGATGGGTTAAATGCAGAGAAGAAATTTCCCCATTGTGGGACTAATAAGGGTCTCTTAATCTTAATCTTAATCTTAATCTTAATCTTAATCTTAATCTTAATCTTAATACTACAATATGTACAGGACATACAGCGCGGTGGGCAGTCGTGGGCTGGAGGTTAGGGAACCAGCCCTGTGTCTGGAAGGTCGCCGGTTCGATCCCCTCGGCTGACAGTCCATGACTGAAGTGCCCTTGAGCAAGACACCTAACCCCCAACTGCTCCCCGGACACTGCGGATAGGGCTGCCCACCGCTCCGGGCAGGTGTGTGTGTTCACTAGTGTGCATGCATGTGGGTGTTCCACTGCATGGATGGGTTAAATGCAGAGGTCTAACTCCACAGTGTGCAAAACACAGTTGGCAAATGGATCTAAATTCTACAGTGTACTGAAATTGTGTTACTCTCAGACCCCATGGTGCAGCAATAACATTAAATATACGGTAAACAGGAAATGTGAATTTAAATTGACACTAAAAATAACACTAAACTAAAAATAAACATTAACTGTAGAAAAATAAAAAATAACAAATATAAGAGGGTCCTGTAATAAACACTAAAGTGACATAAGGCACATACAGATTAAGGTCTGTGGGTATAAACAGTGCAGATATAAACAGCAGTGCAATTAGGCCGAGCTGATGGAGCAGTTAAAGTGATGGGTGCGTAACAGTCCCTGAGAACGTCAGAGCTCAGGATTGGGAGTGGGGGGCAGGAACCAATGCAATAAAATTACATGCAATAAAATTTTGCTCAATTAACGTATATTAAGTGTTTTTCTTCCCTTTCCTATAAAGTACGTATGTGTGTTAAAATGCTGGCAGCTGTCGAAAAAGGGTTCTTCAAGGGTTCTTTAGTCAAGAAAATGGTTATAGTACGATAGCAAGATCCCTTTGCATAAATAAAGGTCTCATTTCATTGTAAAAAGGTCCTTCAGACTGATGGAGAATGTGCTGTAGATGGTTCTATATAGAACCTTTCTATCTAGCACCATAAAGGGCATTCTTCTGTTGTAACAAGCTCGACATTGTAACAATAGAAGAACAGTTTTTTTTGCTGCTATGTTGAAAGTATAGAACCATCTACAGCACATTCTCCATCAATCTGAAGAACCCCTTTACAATGCAAAGGGTTTTTGGGGTGTTCATTGTTCTGTATTGGGCGGCACGGTGGCATGGTGGGTAGCGCTGTCGCCTCACAGCGAGGAGGGCCTGGGTTCGATTCCCCGGCTGGGTGACCGGGGTCCTCTCTGTGTGGAGTCTGCATGTTCTCCCCGTGTCTGCGTGGGGTTCCTCCGGGTTCTCCGGTTTCCTCCCACAGTCCAAAGACATGCAGTCAGGTCGACTGGACATGCTAAATTGCCCCTGGGTGTGAGTGACTGTCTGTGTCTGTCTGTCTGCCCTGTGATGGACTGGCGACCTGTCCAGGGTGTATCCTGCCTTCCGCCCGAAGACTGCTGGGATAGGCTCCAGCACCCCCCCCACGACCCTGACGGAGAAGCGGATTAGAAAATGGATGGATGGGCATTGTTCTGTATAGGACCATTTTCTTTACTTAACAACCCTTGAATAAGAAAAGGCTGCGCTGAGAAAATTGAGATTTTTTTTAACAGTTCTGCATAATTAAATAGTAAAATGTGAACAAAAGGTTTGGTGTGAAATGCTCAGTTTTAGAGGAACTTCCTGAGTCAGAATCGCTCACACTGGTGGTGATAGGAACCAGACATGTGAAGAGTTTAATGCCTATAAAAGCTCCTTCACACTACATTATTACACAAATTGGTTCTGAACATGTTGACTGTTTGACTCTGAATGACTCTGTTAACATCTGAATGACTGAAATTTTGCAGAAATTTTGAAAACGTGGTGGAATTCTCCTTTGACAACACCTGAATGTTGGCACATATTAGTGTAAAGCACCCTATGGGCCTGTTGAGATGCTGTATGTAGGTGAATTTGACAAATCTGCTTTTTTAATAAGCATAATGATATAATTAGATTGAATTCAGATTCTTTCCATTCTGAGAAATTCTGGGAGGCATTCTTCACTGAAATAAAGTTGTTTATTCTTACCACAAGCAGCATTTGGTACGCTCCAAATCTTCCTGGCCTTTGGCTTTAATGCTCTTGCTGCTAGTATGATTGAGTCAGCATTAGCACCATATGGGACAGCAGATGCCCCTGCTCACCATTCAGGTACTCGGCCTGTCTAAGACACGATAACGCACAAGCTATTTCTGAGTCTTTAGCTGGAAATGGAGGCTTGCATGTTTTCTCCCCTGATGCTTTTCATTCGGAAAGATCAAAATATCCCCGCAGAGCTCTTTTAGCCTCAGGAATGTAGGACAACACGCATCGCCTGTGCTGGACTGCGCACTTTCTCCAGACCAGGTTTGCCAGTCAGGGATGAGTAAGAATTGACTTTGTGGACAAGGAAGGCGGAAAACCGCAAACAAGGATCTTTGTGGAATGAAAAGGCTTTTTATTGACACTCTTACAGCATGCAGCTTTTAATGCTCAGTGGCTAGGTGGGGGGACTAAAGGCTGGGACAAACCAGTGGGGGGTTAACAAAATCCCACTGATGATAAACATTAAAAAGCACATAATAACATGCCAGTATGACACTATCAACACAGATAGCCAGGAAACACAAGCCCTTTTTCACAGTCATTCTTATTCTGGATAAACAGCAAGATTAAGCTTACAGTCACAGGCGGCTACCGGAGCTCACAGGAGAATCACGGGCCCACCACAGTGTTAAAGGGCCCATATCCTGCTTTTGTGTTTTGTGTTCACTTATGATGTTTGCATAATTTGTTATAAGTCATTCATTCTGACCATATCCAACCTCTTTGTATCCCTTAGCATTAATCAGGCTGGGTATGTTGCTGCACCTTTAAGATTGCTATATGCAAATGAGCTGTGTTCTGATTGCCCTGTGTTATTCCTCAATCAAACAGCTGTCAAGGCTGAAACACTGCTTACAACTTCAGCTTTAGTGGGCGGGGCTAAACAGCTGCAGGCTCAATAGGTAGAGATGTAGAAATGTGCTGGCATTTCATGACAAAAGCACTGAATTTAAAGTAGACAGGTTATTTTCCCTATATGGACCGTTTGGACTGTGAGTTCTACTAAAGTGAGGAAAATGTGTTTTTTTCATGATAAGAAAAGAGTCGATCAGACGTGTAGAGGAAAACTGCAATAACGGAGCCCAAAAGTGATGGAATTGGGAAGAATAGAGAGATTCAGGCCTTGTAAATGAATTTTTATGCCACTTTGTTTCAGCAGTTTCAGTCTCCGGATTATCTTATGCAGCAGGTAGTGTAATAATTGTTTAATTGCTTGAAGAAAATATTTCCCTTCCTCCTATTTCTCTCTTTTTTCCTCCTCATTTGATCTGCCTTGTTGAGCACATTAAATTACTTCAAACAGAAGCGAGCAGCTTGCGAGGTGTGGAGCTCTTACCGACTATCCGTATGTTCCTGCCCTGGTTCATTGCATCCTTTATTTTTAGAACAGCAACAAAGTTGGAACTTCAGTGCTGCAGTTTTTTTTCCCTCTGCCTTTGAAGAGCATAACTGCGTTATTAGTGTTCAGAAAGGCTAACATTGTGAAGTATCATTGTGGGAGGATAATGCAGATAATATGGAATGGTGATATAGATGGTCTATCTGCATATTTAATGAGACCAATGACCACAACCTTTATAGTTTTGATGAACTATATTTACTAGGTGTACACAATCACAATGCAGGCCTCATGATTCAGTATTCTCACTATATTTTGAAGAACATATCAAATAAAGAAAAGGGAATATGTGTAATCATGTTGTCACACAGCTTACTATCAACACTGGAGGTAGGAGAAGTGCTGGAGTGAAGTGTTGGTTGATGCTGAACATGCCAATTTCTACACAATGCACATAGTCAGTTTTCATTGTGAACTGACCAGTATTTCAAACTGGTATTTGATGATGTACATTGTGAAAAATGGAAATAAGCTCAACCTTTAAATACCTTATTATACAGCTTTTCTTGGTCTGCAGGACAGTAGAATTCACCCAATTCAAATTTGTCAAATGCACCTGAAATACACAGACTCTAAAGCATAAATATGTAACAGAATTCATGATAATAAATGTACAAATACACAAAGATTTTCATTTGCATCATGTGTGTAGAACTGACCGGTATTTCAAAGTAGTATTTGCTGATGTACATCGCAAATTTTTTTTTAAAAAGCTGCTCGACTTTAAAACGATGAAGTAACTTATTACACAGCTTTTCTTGAACTCCAACGACACTAGAATTCATCCAACTCAAATTAGTCAAATACACCTGGAATATACTGACTCAGCATAAATATGCTACAAAATTCATAATAGCTTCACAAATCCAGACGGTTTTTAATTAGCAGTACAACGTATGTATGTCAGTTACATAAGAACACTAAAAATTCTTTATTTACAGGATAAATTTGTCTTGTTTGAGTGCTAGTCATTTTTCCCCCCTGTAAAATGATGTGTGGTCACATAAATATGTACAAATCAAATGGTCTGTATCTGCTGCAGTAGCAGTAGTTAGCTAACTCTGTGTAAGTGCTGCTCACGCTCTCAATGCATCCTTCACTCTGTCTTTCCTCTGACCCAAGGTGTTCATGTAGCAGTCACGTTCAAAGCACATTGTTTTTTCAAAACACCTTAATAAAGATGCTCACCATTTGGTAAATAGTCTAAATGTACTTGGGTGGGTGTCCAGATACCTTGGCACACCACCAAAGTATAACCTATGTATGGGAAACACTGCATCCAGGTCAGTTAAAACATCATCAGCCCCCGATTTCCATATTCCCTAATATTCACTTTATGAGTGTATGAAATTACAGATGTCTCTTGGATGGTTGCGGCTAAGGATAATACATTCAGCTGATTAAAACAGGTTCAGAAGCCCTTTTCCATTTACATAGGGTTCTGTTTAATGAGTCAATATAATTATCAGTATCCTCCACACATTAACTTCTCAATGACTTTAGTCTTGGCTTGGTAATCATCATTTCTATCTAAACCAGCAAACAGTGTAAATAAAGTCCTTACCGGACTAGCAGGACCCATCATTAAGAATGCAGAGGCAGCGTTTCTTACAGAGAATACTTAAGTATCTGAGCATCAGTAATGATGCTTGGAGAAGCTAATGATCTGCTCTTCATGGGCTCACAGGATAGATGAAAGAGCTCAATTGAATTTGATCTCTGTCCAAGCTCTCCTTCTTCTGACAAGTGTTTTGTATTTCTTGTGCATAAGAAAGTCATCTGACTTAGCTTTTTCTTTTGTGGTTGCGATTAATGATTCTGCATGTATCAGCGTTACTATTCATTTAATCACTTTTTTCCACAGGGGTTCATGAAACTAATTACTTTAGGTGACGTTTTATGAAGAAAAAATGCCAATACTGCCATTGGAGAATGCATAAGATCCAGTGTCTCATATTATGTACTTTAATATTCTTTATTTTGACACAAGTTCTTCTGTTGTTCTTTTTTTCAGACCTATTCCCCAGTCCTGATATCAAACTGCAAGACAGATTCAACCTCACACAACCCCACAGGATATTTACTCCTTTTGAACATCTCTGAAGTTCTTTGACTCAACCGCTCAAGTTTTCAGAGGATAAAAGGTTGATCCAGCTACACTTGAACACTTGATGAAAATCTCACTGCGCTATCCCAGTCTCTTTGCTTCTCTGGGAATCCAAACCATCTTGGATCTGAGAGGATAAATACTGACAGTAAAAATGTCTAGAGGGACTGCTTTCTGTAGTGCATGGAGGCAGCCTTGCCTCTTTCTTCTCCTGGCAACACTAACACTGTCCTCTGTTGAAGCTACCGAGTGTCCTCAGCTATGTGTGTGCGAAATCCGGCCTTGGTTCACACCCCAGTCCACCTACAGGGAAGCTACAACCGTGGACTGCAATGACCTGCGCCTTACACGCATCCCTGGTAACCTGTCGAGCGATACTCAGGTTTTGCTTCTGCAAAGTAATTACATTGCCAGAACCAGCGAGGAACTGGAGCAGCTCCTGAACCTAACTGAGCTGGACCTTTCCCAGAACAACTTCAGCAACATTCACGACATAGGCCTGACCAACATGTCGCAGCTCACCACGCTCCATCTGGAGGAGAATCAAATTGTTGAGATGCCTGACTTTAGCCTGCAGGATCTTACAAATCTTCAGGAGCTTTACATTAACCACAATCAGATCAGTTTCATTGCACCTAATGCATTTGCCGGTTTGCGCAACTTGCTAAGGCTCCACCTGAACTCCAACAGGCTCAAGGCCATCGACAGCCGTTGGTTTGATTCAACCCCCAACCTTGAGATTCTAATGATTGGGGAAAATCCTGTGGTTGGCATCCTGGATTTGAACTTTAAGCCTCTTCTTAACTTAAGAAGTTTGGTTCTTGCAGGGATGGAACTCACTGACATACCAGGCAATGCTTTTGTTGGACTGGACAATCTTGAGAGCCTCTCCTTTTATGATAATAAACTCATGAGGGTGCCTCAAAATGCTTTGCAGAAACTGCCAAACCTGAAATTTCTGGATTTGAACAAGAACCCTGTGCACAAAATCCAAGAAGGAGACTTTAGAAATATGTTAAGGCTGAAAGAACTTGGTATTAATAATATGGGGGAGCTTGTGTCTATTGATCGCTTTGCATTGGATAATCTACCAGAATTGACCAAACTTGAGGCCACCAACAACCCCAAGCTTTCCTTCATTAGTCGATTAGCATTCCGTGATGTGCCGTCTCTCGAGAGTCTCATGCTCAACAACAATGCTCTGAACTCCCTCTACCTGGCAACCGTAGAGTCTCTGCCGAACCTGCGGGAGATCAGCATCCACAGCAACCCATTGCGCTGCGACTGTGTTATCCAGTGGATGAGCTCCAATAAGACCAGCATTCGCTTTATGGAGCCTCTTTCAATGTACTGTGCGATGCCACCTGAAGTCAGAGGCCAGCGCTTGAGAGAGGTACTTTCTCACGAATCTGCTGACCAGTGTCTGCCCATGATCTCCCATGACACCTTCCCCAACCACCTTAACCTGGACATTGGTATGACAGTAGACCTGGACTGTCGTGCTATGGCCGAACCTGAACCAGAGATATACTGGGTAACTCCTCTTGGTAACAAGGTCATGATGGATACCTTGTCTGATAAGTACCTTCTCAACAGTGCAGGAACCCTGCACATATCTAACATTCAGGTGGATGACTCTGGTCATTACACATGTGTTGCTCAGAATACCGAAGGAGCTGACACTCGGGTGACTGCAATCCGGGTCAACGGTACCCTTCTGGACAGCACTCAGCTTATGAAGATCTACGTGAAGCATACCGAATCCCACTCCATATTGGTGTCCTGGAAGGTCAACTCCAACGTGATGACATCCAACCTTAAGTGGTCATCTGCCACCATGAAGATTGACAACCCCCACATCACCTACACTGCAAGAGTCCCTGTCGATGTCCATGAGTATAACCTCACTCACCTTCAACCAGCCACTGAGTATGAAGTCTGTCTTTCGGTCTCCAACATCCACCAGCAGACTCAAAAGTCTTGCGTCAACGTCACGACCAAGCACGCCACCTTTGCTGTGGAGATTTCCGACCAAGGCACCAACACGGCTCTTGCTGCCGTCATGGGTACCATCCTGGCCATAATCAGCCTGGGTTCCATCACCATCTACATTGCCAAGAGATGGAAGAGAAAGAATTACCATCATTCCCTCAAGAAGTACATGCAGAAAACCTCCTCCATTCCTCTGAACGAACTCTACCCACCTCTCATCAACCTGTGGGAGGTAGACAGCGAGAAGGACAAGGATGGCTCCTCAGAACTGAAACCCACCCAAGTGGACACGACAAGAAGCTACTACATGTGGTGAAGCCCATCAGACAGTTCTTTTAGAGCACAAAGACACATCTTTTGCTTATTTGTGCGACAAAAAGACGTGGATTGTTTTCTCTGCTTTGCTTACTGGAAGCAACTATATGAACTGATATCTCAGACATTTTAGTAGAGCGTATTGCCTTTCCCTCTCCTTCGACTCAACTTGGCAGCTTTGTTTAGTTTCCGAGACATGTTAGTTAGCTGTGCTTTTTTTCTGTTCACTCTATTTTAACAGCACAGCCTAGATATTGTCAAAGATGATTATTTTTTGGGTCGATTAATGCTGTAGCAGTAAGTTTGATCCAGTATTGATATGTCTTTGGCAGTATTCATAGAGAATGCAAAGTTTCTTTCTCTCTTTTGTAAAACAGTTTAACTGTTGTGCACTGAAATATATTAACAATTTTGTCCATGGACTCAAATGTAAGCTGACAAGGTGAGTTTAGACTTGATACACTGTCTATTGAATAATGTTAGCAATTGTTCTGTAATGTTGTATCAACTATAATTTTAACTTTTTTTTTATTTTATCAAACGTTACGTTTCGAGTTAGAACTTCAAGGGATGGTTCAACGTTTTAAAAAGCAAACCAAGTTTTCTGCATAACCAGGTTCTAATGAATTCATCAATAACATTTTTGCAGAGATGTGTGTTGCAGTTGACATTTCAGAATTCCATACATAATATACTTTATGCCATAATTTGAGTGTGATATTCCATACGCTTTGTCGTAGGCACCACTAATGTGCTGCAGTTTGCATATTCTAGATTTGTGCTTTCTAAAAACACTGCACTCTGAAAAGAATATACACTTAGCTCAGAAATTATTCAGCTTTATACATTTAAATGCATTGGTAAAAGGTTAATAAAAGAAATACAGATTACAGCGTCTAACCTTTGCCTACAGGGTTACATTTTTTAAAAGAAATTTAGTTATAACAACATCTTCAAACTGCACTTCAAAGTAAAACAAATAAATATCATAATCTGACTCTGGATAAGCAGGAAAATTTGAGTTATTGCTAAAAAGTTGAACTATTGCTTCAAGATTGCAGGTAAAACTGTATACCAGCAATAGAAATGTGAATGTTTAACAATTAGGTGAGTAGAAAATAATGCTTTTTTTAATTAATTATTTTTATTTGCTAGAATCAGTTATTGATCACTTGATTTGTTGTGATTTACACATGCAAAATATGTTGCATATTAAGGCGCAAACAAAAATAAAAGACAGTTTTGTTCTGATATTTTTTATACAATGATTTTCATCCCAAGTGTCATTTTTCCTATTTGCATCACGTTTTGCACCTTTAACACAGAAATGAACAGGAAGATAAAGCGTCATCTTCTGCTGCACTCCATAAATAACTCAATAACTTGAATATGACATAAAACTTCAGTGTATCACACACACATACATCATATACATCATATACACAAATACATCATATTCAAAAGTTTGGGCACCGCTGGTGAAACTGATGAAGTGAAAATAAGTTTCTCTACAGAAAATTCATTACTGTTATTTTTAAAATTCATTACTGTTTATTTGCTATTTTTTGCGTATTGGGAAAAAAATAAAACATAAAAAATAAAGAAATTGGAAGAAAAATTGGACAGAAACGCCATATTTGGGTTCCCGCTAGAGGATGTGTTGTTATTTTCGCATAGAGAATCAACAAAGCATGTCCTCCGGCCAGAGGTGTTCAAACTTTTGCATATGACCACATGTATATATAAAAATCCCCTCTGTTAATAAATCAGAGACACTGACAGGGTCAAGAAAAGCAATTTTGAGAATAAGATTAAAGTCCCGCTTTTCTTCAGCAATTGCCTTGAGGGCATATTATTCATCAAAGTAACTATTTTATGAATGATTCGGCTTCTTTGCAGACTCATGGATAATTAAAGCTAATGAAATGTTCCTTTTTATGGACATTTAGTTCTCAAAGTTGGTGGTTATATGAGACCCATATGGTGGTCCACGGTCACAGATAATGGTTTATGACATTAGCTCCTGCTGCTTCTATTTCAGGACATCACAAAGGGGACGGAGAATGATTTAAAGAGAAGGAGTCATACGATGTAGGCAGCACTCTTTAGAATCAGCAGCTTAGCTTCGTATCAACCAGATGCTGTGAACACGAAACATCCCAAAACTTTTGAAAAATGACCATAGAGCTAAACTGAGGTTACAGTTTCAAGTAATATATATATATATATATTTACATACACACACTACTGTTAAGAAAACCTTCTATCTCCATTTTCTACATCATACAAAATACCTGTTTCCCTATACATTGTCTGTAAATTTCATGATAAATGGCCAAAACTTGGTTCTATTGACACATTAAAAGTAAACTATGTTTCTTCCTTCTCCTGTAAAGTTACTACATTGGAGATACAAGGTTTTCTTCCAAAAACAGCTATCTATATATATATATATATATATATATATATATATATATATATATATATATATATATATATATCAGGAGCTCAGGAGCTGCACCCAAGCCTTACATCACCAAGCCCAATGCAAAGCGTGGATTGCAGTGGAGTAAAGCGCCGCCACTGGACTCTAGAGCAGTGGAGACGTGTTCTCTGGAGTGACCAATCATGCTTCTCCGTCTGGAAATCTGATGGATGAGTCTGGGTTTGGCGGTTGCCAGGAGACGGTACTTGTCTGACTGCATTGTGCCGAGTGTAAAGTTTGGTGGAGGGGGGATCATGGTGTGGGGGTGTTTTTCAGGAGTTGGGCTCGGCCCCTTAGTTCCAGTGAAAGGAACTCTTAAAGCTTCAGCACCAAGAGATTTTGGACAATTTCACGCTCCCAACTTTGTGGGAACAGTTTGGGGACGGCCCCTTCCTGTTCCAACATGACTGCCCACCAGTGCACAAAGCAGGTCCATAAAGACGTGGATGAGCCAGTTTGGTGTGGAAGAACTCGACTGGCCTGCACAGAGTCCTGACCTCAACCCCATAGAACCCCTTTGGGATGAATTAGAGCGGAGACTGTGAGCCAGGCCTTCTCGTCCAACCATCAGTGTCTGACCTCACAAATGTGCTTCTGGAAGAACGGTCAAAAATTCCCATAAACACTCCTAACCCTTGTGGAAAGCCTTCCCAGAAGAGCTGAAGCTGTTATAGCTGCAAAGGGTGGGCCGACATCATATTAAACCCTATGGGTTAAGAATGGGATGTCACTCAAGTTCATATGCGTGTGAAGCCAGACGAGCGAATACTTTTGGCAGTGTAGTGTATGTGTGCTGCTGTCGGAACAAATATCCAATTTTGATGTTTTTCACTTTCTGACATAATTTGGAAATACCTGTTGGCCTTTATATTGTGTGTAAATTTCATGATAAGTGAACCAAAAGAAATGACCCAAAATGATTTAGAAAAACGTCTGGTCCCTTTGACTTACATTAAAAGTAAAGTAGTTTTTTTCCTTCTCCTATAACGTTACTATTAGTTACTATTTTGGAGATAAAAGGTTTTGTTCCGACAACAGTGACATATAACTTGAGTGTTCACAGTTCTATATAGAGCAACGGCCTTTGCTAAAAAGCCCTTTAAGAGCTATGTTTAAGGGTGTAATAGGTTTTAGCTAATTTGTATGTAGGGATGTGTCCAGAATGATGAAGAGCTGTGGGTGATCCTTAAACGACAGCAGATAATACTGTAATAAGATCATTATAGTATCTAATGTATTTAAAAAATTTAATAACTTTGAGATGTTTCAAAATGTAGATTGATAAAACATCTTAAAATAAAAAATAAAACCAATGGAGATGCAGATTACTGATGGGTTGGGCTTTATACACACACACACACACACACACACACATATATATATATATATATATATATAAAGCCCAACCCATCAGTAATCTGCATCTCCACTGGCTTTATTTCCAAGAAATCCTGCTCCTGTTGGGATTTCTTCACAGTGGGGGGATGGGGCCTTTATGCTTGAAGGAGCTGTATTTTAGTAAAATCCCTCCATTTCTCATTCCCCTCAAACATAATTGGTTCAGACTATCTCTTATCTCTGCCTGCGCACAATAGGCCATAACACTATTTTGAGAAATAAAAAACATATTCCACAGTTAAAAAGCCATCTAAGCACCTTTTTAACCAAACCTGTTGTGTTCTCTGGCTGCAGAAGCCTCTGAGATTCTTAGCAATCAATGAAACCTTTCACCTTTATTAGAAAGTAATGCAGCCCCCTGGGCAGGCAGTGCGCTGTAATCCACACTGTCTTCAGTGACCGTATTGAACTTATTCTGGTGGAAATATCCATGAACCAGTGAGGTCTTTGCTGGAATATTAAACAGGCGCTTGGGAAGGGCACCTCTTTGAGCAGTTGTGATCTTTAACAGCTTTTCGTTGGCAACCAATACCTCTGACTTTATGCCAAGTACAAAGGTGCTTTCATACTGACATTGATGTCCTCTGAGAGCTGCAGTGCGGCGCGTCTATTTGAAGACAGGCAAATCATTGGGGAAACACTTGCCAACCCGCTAAGACAACACAGAGGATGGAACACAGTCATCTCTGCCTGCTCTTTCAACCAGACTGAGCCGTCTGCCTGAATACATTAGCTGCTGAACTGAGTGTTTCCTTATGCAGGGAATGATTTCAGTCAGAGTGAGAGTTCAGTTATTATGATAAACACTCACCGGCCACTTTATTAGGTACCTGTTCAGTTGCTTGTTAACACAAATAGCTAATCAGCCAATCACACGGCCGCAGCTCACTGCATTTAGGCATGTAGAGGTGGTCAAGACGACTTGCTGAAGTGCAGACCGAGCATCAGAACGGGGAAGAAAGGGGATTTAAGGGACTTTGAACGTGGCGTGGTTGTTGGTGCCAGACGGGCTGGTCTGAGTATTTCAGAAACTGCTGATCTACTGGGATTTTCACACACAACCATCTCTAGGGTTCACAGAGAACGGTCCGAAAAAGAGGAAACATCCAGTGAGCGGTCAGTTGTGTGGACGAAAATGCCTTGTTGATGTGAGAGGTCAGAGGAGAATGGGCAGACTGGTTCCAGATGATAGAAAGACAGCAGGAACTCAAATATTTCTCAAAATGTTGTATTGATTTAAAATCTTCGCTTTTAAAAAAAGATGGTTCTTCAAGTTCTTCTTTAGAAAAGACTATGGTTCTCTATAGAACCACCAACCTTCAAAGAATCATTTACATGATTAACGGTTTCTTTGCATCGTGAAAGAGTTCTTCAGATTGATGGAGAATGTGTTGTATATGGTTCTATATAGAACCTTTTTGGTGTTATGTAGAACCATGTACAACACATTCTCCATCAATCTGAAGAACCTTTTCACAATACAGAGAACCCTTTAATCATGCAAATGATTCTTTCAGGGTCCATGGTTCTCTGTAGAGCCATTGTCTTTACTAAAGAACCCTTGACGGGCCGTCCTTTTTAGTGTTTTGAGTGTTGAAGTAAAGACTTATTTTCTCAGATTATTAACTTAAAATCTTAAAATCGAAATGTTGACTTAGTATCTAGAATCAATGACTTAATTTCTCAAAATATTGTATTGACAATATTTTGAAATCATGACTTATTTTCTTAAAAATATCAAAAGATTGACTCTGAAAATCTGAAAATAATGACTCCCTTTCTTGTAATTTAACTTAATATCTGTAAATAATGACTTTAAATAATGGTCGAATTTTATCATGATAGTCCTCTATAGATGATCCACAGACACCTAAATTATAAACAAACTTTGGTGATAAGCAACATTACGGTTATAGTTAGGTTTAGCAGTAGGTGTAGATTGGGGTTAGGTTTAGAGCCAATTTTAGATTTAAAAGTAATTTTAGTTGCATGTCGCTCGAATCTCCAAAATGTATGTCTAACAAATTTTGGGCCGTTTCTTTTGGTCCATTCATCATGAAAGTTTGAGGCAATATAAAGGACAAAAGTTACTTTCAAATTATGTAAAAAACTGGAAAACAACAAAAATGGATATATACGGTTTTGGTCCAACTTAGCTATTTAGTTGAAATTGAAATTTAAGACAGACTGAGCATCTACCAAGCATCTACAGCAGACAAGCAAAATAAAGTGTTACCCAAACAATGAGTTATTAAATTAAAAAAAGTCAGTAATAATTAGTATTATTACAAGATACTTAGCAAGTCAGTATTTTGAGAAAGTAATTATTCTGACGTAGTAGGTCATTATTTTGATGTAGTAAGTCATTATTTTGACATAATAAGTCATTATTGTGAAGTAGTGTCTGTTCTGTGAAAATAAGTCAGTATTTTGAGATGCTGACATACCACTGCCAGAAAGCGAGAGAAAAATGTCAGGTGATTTTTTTTCTCCTCTTTCTGGCAGGAACGGGTTTCCTTAGAGACTGTGGCCAAGATATAATTAATGCCTGATTTACATGCAGTTCTAGGAAAAAACCTTTATTGATACAGAACCTCTACTTTGCGCAGAGGTTCTTTCACCTTTGAAAATGTTCCTCACATCTGCACATTTAAAAAAGGAGTTCTTTGAAAAACCTTCTGTTTTAAGGTTCTTTAGGGAAGTGGAACCCTTTTCTGCCCCTTTATTTTTAAGCGAGTACCATCCTCAGGTCCCATAACTAAGGCCATTTCTTCCAGCACAATGCCGCAGTGCTCGGCCACTTTTCCCCTTTGTTTCGATCCCAATGTGTCAGTAGCTGGGCTCATGTCCTGCTGCTGGTTTTGTACCCTTTAGACTAACAATCAAGAGTGTCAAAGCGTTGAAAGGTTTGAAATGAGGCGTCTGTCCAGGGGCTTTGTTAACATGTGGACCAGCACCTGGCTGTGCCTCAGAGTGCTGCTAATTGACAGGTCATCCAGGCTGTTGTTTGGTAGTGCTGCCAAAAGGAAGGTAAACGAGTTCTTAATGCAGCAGGAGGTGCAGGACGTGTCTGCAGGGACTCTTTCGCTGATTTGTCACAGCTCTGCTGTTATGCTGATGGCAGTGTTCTGCAACACTAGATCACAAAAAAATGAGCTCCTACTTACATCTACGGCTGGAGCTCTGGACGATCCAGCCTTAATAAAGGTCTTTGATTTTAAAAACAGCGCAGACTTCGAAATGAATCTGAGTCTTTTCTCATATTAAACTACTTACAGAAATGAGGCTGTAATGGGATCATGATTATAGACCCTTAAAGAAGGATCGCTGTATCTGAACCAGCGTTTTAATCATGCTAATGGATTTATGCTCTGATCATCAGTAGGACAGCAGTTGGTCCAGGAGTATAAGGAATAGCTGCTACGGTCTGAATAAATCAAATGATCTTTGATGCTCTGCAAATAAGATTTTTCAATATGACAGCATCATCTGTTGAGCTTCATGAGCATCAGATAGAATCTTTTCAGCTGATTGGCCCACATAAATGATCATGGTGTATTTATGGGAGGTGATCTTATTTCCGCTGATTGGACTGATGTACTGATGTATCACATTTTAAAAATATATAAGATATGCCAAAAAATAGATTGTCATAGACGTCAGTAATGTTACGTTGTATCTTAAATGAATTGTGAAAAACTCAGAGCCCACCTATCCTTTACTCCATTTCCATTCAACACACAGCACATCACAGCATTAAGTACAAGTTATATATTTTAAGGAGATATTTTGAGGAGAAGATATTCCACTTGCATAATGAAGAAGAAAGTAAAAGGGAATGGGTGGAAAAACAGGGGTTTCCAAAACTATACCAAACTATTCCAAAACAAAAAAAAAAAAGAAAGATTAAAATCTACAGAGAAATTGAGACACCTAACAATCACCTGGAAGACCTGGTAGACACCAAACCTGCCCCTTCAGATAAACAGCACTTAAAGCCTTCACCTTTCAGAGACAGGAGAAAATCTGGTCCAATGTGGACCCCAATGTTGACTTAAAATCTCAAAAGGTCTTATTTCTTGAAAATTGACATGTTGACTAAGTATCTAGAATGAATGATGTATTTTCTTGAAAAAATAATTTAATTTCTCAAAGTATATTGACTTAATATTGACTTAATATCTTGAAATCATGACTTTTTGTCTCAAACATATCAAAATATCGACATACTCAAAATGATGTTTCCTTTTCTTGTAATTTAATTTAATATCTGGAAATTCTGACTCATCTTCTTAAGATTTTGAGACACTGTGATGAAATAATGGTCACACTTCATCGTGATGGTCCCCTATAGATGAGCTACAGACACCTAAATTGTCAGCAAGCTTTCTGGTGATACTCAATTGCTTCTAAAACAACATTATGGTTAGGATTAGGTTAAAGAGTAGATGTAGGTTTTGGGTTAAAGTTCAGGTTGGGGTCAGGGTTGGTGTTAGATTTAATAGAATTTCTCATTCAATTTCAGGTTCAGTTGAATTTAAGTAATCCACTAAAAGTAAAAAAAGTCAAAATGAGTCGAAACACAGGAGTTTCCAAAACTGGAGTTCAACATTGATTAAGCTACAGAGAAAATGAGGCTCCTAACAACTACCTGGAAGACCTGGTAGACCACCAAACCGTCCCCATCAGATAAACAGCTCTTGAGAGAGAGGAGAAAATCTCATGATCTAAAAGGTGCTTCCAACCCAGAGTCCAGACCTCAACATCACAATGTTTTTGGGATTATTTGGATCATTAGAGGCAGAAAATGTTATAACCAACTTCAACGACTTAACTTTGGAGGTGTGGCGGCAGATTCTTCGAGAAAATGAATCCTGAAAAGAATGTAAGCTGTAATAAAGCTGTAATAAAGCTAAAGAGAGGACACAATAAATATATAAAAATATAGAGGCTTCTGTGTTATTTTCTGTTATGTTTTCAGATTTTTTCAGGAATATGAAATGCGTAGTGGCTATTTTTAATGGAAATAAAATCGATGACGGATGGTCTCTGACTTTTTCAATTTAATGTAAAATTTTCCACATTTTAACATTGCTATGTATTCTGCCAGTGTTACCACGGACATCCTCAAGACAGCATAGTACAATATGTTAAAATGTCAGAAAATGTCATGGATCCTATTGGGAGATAGTGGAAGAACAGCTGAGCCAGAACTGATGGCCTGATGGACTGTGCATACACGAATTGTCTGGCCTGAGCATGATGTGCTGATAGTATTGCTACCTAATCTATCAGAAACCTTGGCCCTGCCGAAACAGACCGTTTTGCTGTCGTGACATCAGCATATTGGATTTGAAACGTTTGGATTTTGCTAAATGTTGTTGATAATTGCCGCAGAGAGTTTGTTAGGGGGAATGAAACCACCACCCCCTAAATTATTTTACAGCTCAACTACCATCTTTAATACAGCAATATTAATTTTGCGCAATGCATCTGAAACATACATCTTCTATATAGATTAATCATGTCTGATCTATTACCTGGGATAGCTCACCGCATAACTCAACAGGACGTCGGAACAAAACCTCGTATACCCAAAATGGCAAAGTGCAAAGGGATCACATTATCACGATGAAAGTGAAATTAATAATATTAATAGTTTACAAATATTTACATGTGCTTCACTTCTAGTTCGCCGTCCTTCCCCCAAATTAAACGTCATTATATTAGAATGTACAGCCTACCCACCCCACCCCCCCGCCAGCGTTTACCCGAGTTGGTGGCCATGTATTTATCACATGAACAAAATCATCATCATGTTAATAAAATGAACATGATTGAAAACCGTTTTCATATATACGTAAACATACAGCTACACTGTGTAAATTTAAGGGATTTGGAGACTGCAAGAACATTCTGTAATGTGGGTTGTGCTTCGGACCCCTTCCCTGGGTGGATGAATCTGATGATTGTGTGGTTGGTTAGTGTAGTGGGTAACACCTCTGCCTTCTATGCTGTAGCCTGGGGTTCAATCCCCACCCTACACTATACCAATAAGAGTCCTTGGGCAAGACTCCTAACACCACCTTCGCCTTCCTGTGTAAAATGATCAAACTGTAAGTCGCTCTGGATAAGAGCGTCAGCCAAATGCCATAAATGTAAATGTAATGATTGTGAACACATTGAAAGCGAGTTCAAAGAGAACTCAGTCAAAACTTGGTGAAGGACGTGCTTTCTGAGGATGGGTGAGTGAGTTATCTACTCCTGTCATCATATCTTCATCAGTATAATGTTGACTTTGTATTGGTGACCAAAACATTGAGCCAGACCTTCTTTTTGAAAATGTGCGTGGGACATTAACATTAGGTCTGCCATGGTTGAAAAGGTTTTGCGAAATTTTACTTTTAAGTGATTATTTCAGGCTTTGCAGAGCGAGGCACAGCAGCTCACACTTAACATGTACTTAGTAATGCTAGATTTTTCAGTTTTAACCAAAAGATCTCACGTAGTTCAGCTTTCAGTGTTCTGTTTTGGCCGTGTATTAAGCTATAGCCTAAACGTATGGTGGTCTAGATAAGTTGATGCTCATGACAGCTGCGCACTGCTTGTCTGTCTTCCTTCAGGCATGATGGAAGGTATGTTGCAGTTCAGTCTCCAGGAATCTGCTGCGCGTCCCCTTCTGGCAGCCCTGTTTCCGCGGCAACCCTCC
Organism: Pygocentrus nattereri; assembly: GCF_015220715.1. NCBI lineage: Eukaryota > Metazoa > Chordata > Actinopteri > Characiformes > Serrasalmidae > Pygocentrus > Pygocentrus nattereri. The sequence goes on along the minus strand of NC_051236.1, from coordinate 932,428 downwards.
TTTTTTCCACCTGCCAAAACTGGCAGCAAAGTCTGCAAGATGGCCCCGGGCACACAGGCAGAAATATCTCTGACAAGGTCAGCTCCCTCCAGGCAGGGAGCAGTAAAATACACCGTGTACCCTTTTAAAAGTGTGAAAAAACACCTCTACTTCTGAGAGAGCCTGAACGGCTATAGCAAATGGCTAATTAGACATGCTACTACCAGTCATGGGCTTCTATACTGTGAATATGGTATAGCTGGCTGTCCTGAGCTGGGCTATAGTATATACACCAACCGGCCATTTCACAGCTACTCGTATCTACGCTTACTGTCCATTTTATCAGCTTCACTTACTATATAGGTGCACTCTGTAGTTCTACAATAACAGAAGTCCATCTGTTTCTCTGCATACTTTTCACCATGTTCTGTGATTGAACCCCCACAGGACCACCACAGAGAAGGTATTTGGATGGTGGATCATTCTCGGCACTGCAGTAACCCTGACAGGGTGGTTAGTGTGTTGCGCTGGTATGAGTGGATCAAATACATCAGTGCTGCTGGAGTTTTTACACACCTCAGTGTCACTGCTGGTCTAAGAACCAAATTTATATTTGAGTAACTTTAAATTCAAACTTAAAAACGTGTTTTTCTGTCTAAATTGGAGAAACATTTGCTGAAATTAAGCTAACTTAAGCAATTGTTAATATACAATTTCTATTACACTTTATTCTAAATGTAAACTCCTGGGTGCACCGATGTACCCACAGTTGATTGGCAGTTAGTTTGAGTTATAATGTGACTAAAATGCGACTAAAATGTACAAAAGCAGGTTTTAAAAGTCATTGCATTAAAATATACCTCTACATAACGCATACTACTTAAGTTGATGACAATTCTATATGCTTTGAAGGAAGCTTCATTATGTTAAGAAATACATTTAGTTCAAGAGTTTATTTCCTTTAAGCATAATTTAAAATGTGTTACTTTAAATGACGTGTACTTAAAATGTAAAATGTACTTTTAGTGTACGCTGTAGTACACTGATGCATTTGAACATGCTTCTCTTTTGCAGGACTACTTAAGCCACTGACTTAAAAGGCGTGATGCTAAAAATGTACTACAGGATGTGGAAGCCAACAGAACTGGAGAAGCCTTCATGTCACAATGAAGAACAATCAGCATCACTTATCCAGAAACCTGTTTCATACCCCACTGTTTGTGTACAATAGCTTGTCAGAGTGAACTGTCAATCACATCCGTTTGCCAAAAGCTTATCTTCACACACCTGGGTGTCCGTCACACTGCAGCGTGTGCTGGAGTGTAGGGCTCGTAGCCGAGCAGGGCTTAGGTGACCTTCTGGATCTGCTCCGGATCACAGCGGTGCTATCTCTGCTCCTCAAGCTAGTCTGTGGCCGCTGGCGCTAGCTGGGAGAAATTAATCAAAATTTAATCTCTCCGCTCAGTGTGGGGGAAGCCAAGGGCCTGATCCACCGCCTGACACCTTCCATTAGGTCAGCTCACTTACGCGCATGCAAGAAAGAGAGCTTCTCTCAGGTCTTAAGTCCAGCGCTGTAAAGAGACAGCAGAATATTATAAAAAGGGCCAAGTCATTGTAGATGCGTCACTAGTGACAACGTTTTTGACAGTTCATCTCACTTTCAGCGGCACATTCTGAAGAGTGAGGGAATGCCGTGTCTAAAAAAGCCACAATTACACTACAAATCTGCAGTTCAGCTCAAAGCTTGCAAAAAAAAGGCATAATCTAGGCCGGATCAGAGGAATGGCAAATTAAAAAATCCTCCATTTTTGTGTCGTTAGCACACCAGCTAACTTGCCACACGGTAAAAACACAAAAGTACACATAACAGTAGAAGATAATGTAGATTATGAACTCACACAGTGCTGCAAACTGACTTGTAACAACAAAGAGTAGATAACAGCCATGGTTAATGGTGTGATCAGCGTGCAGCAACCCTCAGCCAAGCAGCTACACTAGCAGTTACCAAGCAGATGAGCTGTCCTACCACAAGCAGTAAAAACATGCTGCCAGTTGACTGTATATCAAATTCATGTTTCCTCCATTTTGGATCTTCCATGCAGCTGCACAAATCCTCAATGTGAAGTTGTGCACATAAAATATTAGTAATTTCTCTGGAAGTCCCATCGCAACACATTCCACTGGAATTAATGCACATCGACAGTGTGACTGAAGAGAGGCAAATCTGACTGAGCTGTTAGTTTATTAAGTGCACTTAAGCAAAAACTTAACGCCGACTACATACAGTCATATGCAAAAGTTTGGGCACCCTGGTCATATGACATGACATCACCGTTATCAAGATAACATTAGAATTCAAACCTTTGCCCCTTGTAGATTCACAGATACTGATTCCATGCACATTTTGCGTTAGTCATCCTTTAGTCCTTTAACAGTGGCCAGTTTATGGATGTTTCTGGGTGCTGGATGACTCTCAGCCCAGCAGTGACTGATACACTCATTTGCTGAGATTAACACATTCAATACAAACAAAGCATACAGTATGAAATGTGCCATAACATTTGCATATTTTATACATATTTTCCTATGTAAAATTTCATATGTTAAATTCAGCAAACAAACATAGAGCAATAAAATGTGCAGAAGTGTGTTCTTCAGTAGAGGATATGTGAACTTACTTCAGAGGCCATAGAGACAGTGAATCATGTTTCCATGTCTGGAAAGCTTTACATGTCTCATGCAATTACTCTGAGAATCGTCTGTGCTGGTCAACAGAAGTAAATGCTGCTTTAGAAACAAATGATACAAAATATGACCGTGTTAGACCTCCAGGTCTGAGTTTCAAGAGTTTTGTTTATCAAACTCTTAACCCACACATGGCTACAGGGTCCGTTTTTAGCCCTCAATTAATCTCTGTTTAAAGGCCTGCCGAGTACCAGCATGATTGGGCTCTAAGGTTTTCATGTACTAGCCGCTACATCTGGAACACTTGTGTAAATGGATGATTACCATTATCTTTGAGTGCCATTAAGACATTTCATGGCCTGACCTAGGCAGGCTGGCCTTTTTGTGCCTGTACTCCACTGGACATAAATCATCTGAAGAGGGTTTATATGGTAAAAAGAGCCAGAATCAGAAAAGTCTTACTAATACAGAGAAACCTCCACAAAACTCCAGCATTACAACAGCTGTCAGACAAAACATGGTGTTCAAACATCTTCACTGGTCCAAGTCACCCACCTCTGAGCATTCCTGAGCATTTTATTGAGACCTTATGCTTCTGATTTAATTCACAACGTCCCTATAATGACATCCAAAAAGCTGACAACCTGAGTGAACAGTTGCTACAAGGTAAGTGTAAGTGACCTCCAGAGAAACAAGTTTATGTTCCTTAGATTTTGAGCGACAGAGCAATTATTCCACTCTAGATGAAAATATTACACAGCAGTGCTGCTGAATCATGATTTCTGCAATAATCCCAGTGATAGCAATGATGGCTCAACAAATAGAAGTAATAGGCTTTGAGTCACACGCTATATTGCTTGCCAGCTCATATTATTACTAGAGATCTACATTGCCCCGTTGTTCAATCAACGCTCAACAAGCTAAAGAACACTGAAACAGTAAGAAGCCAGAGCTGTCCTTCTGAACTGTTGGCATAATCAGGCATAACATTATGACCACTTTCTTGTTTCTACGCTCAATGTCCATTTTATCAAACACCTGATTATGAAACACCTCAGTGCCACTGCTGGTCTGAAAATAGTCCACCAACCAAAAATCAACCAACAGCATCCTGTGGGGAGCGATGAAGGACTAGAGGATGACCAACACAAACAGAGTGGACAGTGAGTGGACACAGTGTTTAAAAATTCCAGCAGCTCTGCTGTGTCTGATCCACTTGCATCAGCACAACACACACTAACACACCACAGGCACTGCAGTGCTGAGAATGATCCACCACCCAAACAGTACCTGCTCTGTGAGGGTCCATGGGGGTCCTGACCACTGAAGAACAGGGTAACAGAGTATCAGAGAAACAGATGGACTACAGTCTGTAACTGTAGAACTACAGAGAGCAGCTATACGGTCAGTGGAGCTGATAAAGTGGACAATAAGTGTAGAAACACACACACACACACACACACACACACACACACACACACACACACACACACACACATATATATATATATATATATATATATATATATATATATGCACTGACCGGCTACTTTATTGGGTACACCTTGCTAGTAAAAGGTTGGACCCCCTTTTGTCTTCAGAACTATCTTAATTCTTCGTGTCAGACTTTCAACAAGGTGTTGGAAACGTTCCTCAGAGATTCTGGTTGGTTATTTGAGTTCCTGCTGTCTTTCTATCATCTGGAACCAGTCTGCCCATTCTCCTCTGACCTCTCACATCAACAAGGCATTTTCGTCCACACACACACACACAAACACACACACACACACACACACACACACACACACACACACACACACACACACACACACACACACACACACACACACAGATATGGAGAGTCCAACTCCATATCTGTAGATGTTCACTTGAGAGGTCATTGAACATGTAACAGGTTTAATACAGGCAATCCTAACATCCTAAACAAGATGTTATAGACATGCTGCTGACACCATTCAGTAAGTGCACTTTAACTGGATTGGGCTTTGATTAAGGTTAGGATTAAGGCCAGAGTGAGGGTTAGGAATAGGTTTTGGTTAAGGTTAGGGTTAGGATTAGGGCCACTGGGGTTGGGTTTTGGCTAAGGTTGGAAAAGGTTTGCATCATCACCACATCTGCTTAATGTAAGTATCAACACCAGAGGTGTTGAGTCGGACTCCAGTCCAAGTCCTATGATTCGAGTCACTAATTTTATGACTTTAGACTCAAGATTTTGAGCAACAAGAAAATCAAGAAAGACTTGG